>NW_027254561.1:172190-237190 GCF_044704955.1 Pristiophorus japonicus | reverse complement strand
CTGCAAGTCAGTTAGAGCCAGCACCTTCCGCTGCCTGCGCTTGCTTTCTGCGTGCTCGCAATTGGCGACGAGACTCGAGGTGCTCAGCACCCTCCCGGATGCACTTCCTCCACTGAGGGCGGACTGGTCTTTGGCCCAGGGACTCCCAGGTGTCGGTGGGGGATGTTACACTTTATCAGGGGAGGGGTGTGTCCCTTGTAACGTTCCCTCTGCCCACCTTGGGGCTCGCTTTCCCGTGAAGGAGTTCCGAGTAGAGCGCTTGCTTTGGGGAGTCTGGTGTCTGGGGGGGACATGCGGACAATGTGGCCCTGCCCAGCGGAGCTGGTTGAGTGTGTGGTCAGTGCTTCGATGCTGGGGATGTCGGGCCTGGTCGAGGACGCTAACGTTGGTGCGTCTGTCCTCCCGGGTGACACAATGTCACAGGGACAGTCAATATTACAGCAGCCACAGCAGCTCACACAGAACCAGTCAGGAGAGAAGGTCGGCTTCGGGGATCTGAGCAGAAGGTGCGAAGGAGTGGGGTTGGGGTATTTGAACAAAAACTTGCTTTTATACAGTGGCTCGAGCAGGTACAGCAGGCGGTGAAGAAGGCAAATGGTATGTTGGCCTTCATAGCGAGGGGATTTGAGTACAGGAGCAGGGAGGTCTTACTGCAGTTGTACAGGGCCTTGGTGAGGCCACACCTGGAATATTGTGTTCAGTTTTGGTCTCCTAATCTGAGGAAGGACATTCTTGCTATTGAGGGAGTGCAGCGAAGGTTCACCAGACTGATTCCCGGGATGGCAGGACTGACATATGAAGAAAGACTGGATCAACTGGGCTTATATTCACTGGAGTTTAGAAGAATGAGAGGGGATCTCATAGAAACATATAAAATTCTGACGGGACTGGACAGGTTAGATGCAGGAAGAATGTTCCCGATGTTGGGGAAGTCCAGAACCAGGGGTCACAGTCTAAGGATAAGGGGTAAGCCATTTAGGACCGAGATGAGGAGAAACTTCTTCACCCAGAGAATTGTGAACCTGTGGAATTCTCTACCACAGAAAGTTGTTGGGGGCCAGTTCGTTGGATATATTCAGAAGGGAGTTAGATGTGGCCCTTACGGCTAAAGGGATCAGTGGGGTATGGAGAGAAGGCAGGAGTGGGGTACTGAGGGAATGGTCAGCCAGGATCATATTGAATGGTGGGGCAGGCTCGAAGGGCCCAATGGCCTGCTCCTGCTCCTATTTTCTATGTTTCTCTGTTTAATGTAGTGAAACCTCCCAGGGTGCTTCACTGCAGTGATTATCAGACACAGTGTGACCCCGAGCCACCCTGGGAGATATCGGGGACAGGCGACCACAAGCTGGGTCACAGAGGGGGGTTTTAAGGAAGGTCTTGAAGGAGGAGAGAGAGAGAGGCGGAGAGGTTTAGGGAGGGAGTTCCAGAGCTTGGGGCCCCAGGCAGCTGAAGGCACGGCCTCCGATGGTGGAGCGATCGGGGGATGCTCAAGGGGGCAGGATTGGAGGAGAGCAGAGATCTCGGGGGGTTACAGAGATAGGGAGGGGGCGAGGGAGGGATTTGAACAGGAGGATGAGAATATTGAAATCGAGGTGTTGCTTAACCGGCTGCCCATGTAGGTCAGTGAGCACAGCGGGTGATGGGTGAGTGGGACTGGGTGTGAGTTAGGACACGGGGCAGTGAGCACAGGGGGTGATGGGTGAGTGGGACTGAGTGTGAGTTAGGACACGGGGTCAGTGAGCACAGCGGGTGATGGGTGAGTGGGACTGGGTGTGAGTTAGGACACGGGACAGTGAGCACAGTGGGTGATGGGTGAGTGGGACTGGGTGTGAGTTAGGACACGGGGTCAGTGAGCACAGGGGGTGATGGGTGAGTGGGACTGGGTGTGAGTTAGGACACGGGGCAGTGAGCACAGGGGGTGATGGGTGAGTGGGACTGGGTGTGAGTTAGGACACGGGGTCAGTGAGCACAAGGGGTGATGGGTGAGTGGGACTGGGTGTGAGTTAGGACACGGGGTCAGTGAGCACAGGGGGTGATGGGTGAGTGGGACTGGGTGTGATTTAGGACACGGGGTCAGTGAGCACAGGGGGTGATGGGTGAGTGGGACTGGGTGTGAGTTAGGACACGGGGTCAGTGAGCACAGGGGGTGATGGGTGAGTGGGACTGGGTGTGAGTTAGGACACGGGGTCAGTGAGCACAGGGGGTGATGGGTGAGTGGGACTGGGTGTGAGTTAGGACACGGGACAGTGAGCACAGGGGGTGATGGGTGAGTGGGACTGGGTGTGAGTTAGGACACGGGGCACAGGGGGTGATGGGTGAGCGGGACTGGATGTGAGTTAGGACACGGGGCAGTGAGCACAGGGGGTGATGGGTGAGTGGGACTGGGTGTGAGTTAGGACACGGGACAGTGAGCACAGGGGGTGATGGGTGAGTGGGACTGGGTGTGAGTTAGGACACGGGGCACAGGGGGTGATGGGTGAGCGAGACTGGGTGTGAGTTAGGACACGGGGCACAGGGGGTGATGGGTGAGTGGGACTGGGTGTGAGTTAGGACACGGGGCAGTGAGCACAGGGGGTGATGGGTGAGTGGGACTGGGTGTGAGTTAGGACACGGGGCAGTGAGCACAGGGGGTGATGGGTGAGTGGGACTGGGTGTGAGTTAGGACACGGGGTCAGTGAGCACAGGGGGTGATGGGTGAGTGGGACTGGGTGTGAGTTAGGACACGGGGTCAGTGAGCACAGGGGGTGATGGGTGAGTGGGACTGGGTGTGAGTTAGGACACGGGGTCAGTGAGCACAGGGGGTGATGGGTGAGTGGGACTGGGTGTGAGTTAGGACACGGGGTCAGTGAGCACAGGGGGTGATGGGTGAGTGGGACTGGGTGTGAGTTAGGACACGGGGCACAGGGGGTGATGGGTGAGTGGGACTGGGTGTGAGTTAGGACACGGGGGCAGTGAGCACAGGGGGTGATGGGTGAGTGGGACTGGGTGTGAGTTAGGACACGGGGTCAGTGAGCACAGGGGGTGATGGGTGAGTGGGACTGAGTGTGAGTTAGGACACGGGGTCAGTGAGCACAGGGGGTGATGGGTGAGTGTGACTGAGTGTGAGTTAGGACACGGGGCAGTGAGCACAGGGGGTGATGGGTGAGTGGGACTGAGTGTGAGTTAGGACACGGGTCAGTGAGCACAGGGGGTGATGGGTGAGTGGGACTGGGTGTGAGTTAGGACACGGGGTCAGTGAGCACAGGGGGTGATGGGTGAGTGGGACTGGGTGTGAGTTAGGACACGGGGTCAGTGAGCACAGGGGGTGATGGGTGAGTGGGACTGGGTGTGAGTTAGGACACGGGGTCAGTGAGCACAGGGGGTGATGGGTGAGTGGGACTGAGTGTGAGTTAGGACACGGGGCAGTGAGCACAGGGGGTGATGGGTGAGTGGGACTGGGTGTGAGTTAGGACACGGGGCACAGGGGGTGATGGGTGAGTGGGACTGGGTGTGAGTTAGGACACGGGGTCAGTGAGCACAGGGGGTGATGGGTGAGTGGGACTGGGTGTGAGTTAGGACACGGGGTCAGTGAGCAGAGGGGGTGATGGGTGAGTGGGACTGGGTGTGAGTTAGGACACGGGGCACAGGGGGTGATGGGTGAGTGGGACTGGGTGTGAGTTAGGACACAGGGCAGTGAGCACAGGGGGTGATGGGTGAGTGGGACTGGGTGTGAGTTAGGACACGGGGTCAGTGAGCACAGGGGGTGATGGGTGAGTGGGACTGGGTGTGAGTTAGGACACGGGGTCAGTGAGCACAGGGGGTGATGGGTGAGTGGGACTGGGTGTGAGTTAGGACACGGGACAGTGAGCACAGGGGGTGATGGGTGAGTGGGACTGGGTGTGAGTTAGGACACGGGGCACAGGGGGTGATGGGTGAGCGGGACTGGGTGTGAGTTAGGACACGGGGAACAGGGGGTGATGGGTGAGTGGGACTGGGTGTGAGTTAGGACACGGGGCAGTGAGCACAGGGGGTGATGGGTGAGTGGGACTGGGTGTGAGTTAGGACACGGGGCACAGGGGGTGATGGGTGAGTGGGACTGGGTGTGAGTTAGGACACGGGGCAGTGAGCACAGGGGGTGATGGGTGAGTGGGACTGGGTGTGAGTTAGGACACGGGGTCAGTGAGCACAGGGGGTGATGGGTGAGTGGGACTGGGTGTGAGTTAGGACACGGGTCAGTGAGCACAGGGGGTGATGGGTGAGTGGGACTGGGTGTGAGTTAGGACACGGGGTCAGTGAGCACAGGGGGTGATGGGTGAGTGGGACTGGGTGTGAGTTAGGACACGAGGTCAGTGAGCACAGGGGGTGATGGGTGAGTGGGACTGGGTGTGAGTTAGGACACGGGGCACAGGGGGTGATGGGTGAGTGGGACTGGGTGTGAGTTAGGACACGGGGTCAGTGAGCACAGGGGGCGATGGGTGAGTGGGACTGGGTGTGAGTTAGGACACGAGGTCAGTGAGCACAGGGGGTGATGGGTGAGTGGGACTGGGTGTGAGTTAGGACACGGGACAGTGAGCACAGGGGGTGATGGGTGAGTGGGACTGGGTGTGAGTTAGGACACGGGGCACAGGGGGTGATGGGTGAGCGGGACTGGGTGTGAGTTAGGACACGGGGCAGTGAGCACAGGGGGTGATGGGTGAGTGGGACTGGGTGTGAGTTAGGACACGGGGCACAGGGGGTGATGGGTGAGTGGGACTGGGTGTGAGTTAGGACACGGGGTCAGTGAGCACAGGGGGTGATGGGTGAGTGGGACTGGGTGTGAGTTAGGACACGGGTCAGTGAGCACAGGGGGTGATGGGTGAGTTGGACTGGGTGTGAGTTAGGACACGGGGCAGTGAGCACAGGGGGTGATGGGTGAGTGGGACTGGGTGTGAGTTAGGACACGGGGTCAGTGAGCACAGGGGGAGATGGGTGAGTGGGACTGGGTGTGAGTTAGGACACGGGGCACAGGGGGTGATGGGTGAGTGGGACTGGGTGTGAGTTAGGACACGGGGCAGTGAGCACAGGGGGTGATGGGTGAGTGGGACTGGGTGTGAGTTAGGAAACGGGGCAGTGAGCACAGGGGGTGATGGGTGAGTGGGACTGGGTGTGAGTTAGGACACGGGGTCAGTGAGCACAGGGGGTGATGGGTGAGTGGGACTGGGTGTGAGTTAGGACACGGGGTCAGTGAGCACAGGGGGTGATGGGTGAGTGGGACTGGGTGTGAGTTAGGACACGGGGTCAGTGAGCACAGGGGGTGATGGGTGAGTGGGACTGGGTGTGAGTTAGGACACGGGGGCAGTGAGCACAGGGGGTGATGGGTGAGTGGGACTGGGTGTGAGTTAGGACACGGGGTCAGTGAGCACAGGGGGTGATGGGTGAGTGGGACTGAGTGTGAGTTAGGACACGGGGTCAGTGAGCACAGGGGGTGATGGGTGAGTGTGACTGAGTGTGAGTTAGGACACGGGGCAGTGAGCACAGGGGGTGATGGGTGAGTGGGACTGAGTGTGAGTTAGGACACGGGTCAGTGAGCACAGGGGGTGATGGGTGAGTGGGACTGGGTGTGAGTTAGGACACGGGGTCAGTGAGCACAGGGGGTGATGGGTGAGTGGGACTGGGTGTGAGTTAGGACACGGGGTCAGTGAGCACAGGGGGTGATGGGTGAGTGGGACTGGGTGTGAGTTAGGACACGGGGTCAGTGAGCACAGGGGGTGATGGGTGAGTGGGACTGGGTGTGAGTTAGGACACGGGGGCAGTGAGCACAGGGGGTGATGGGTGAGTGGGACTGGGTGTGAGTTAGGACACGGGGTCAGTGAGCACAGGGGGTGATGGGTGAGTGGGACTGAGTGTGAGTTAGGACACGGGGTCAGTGAGCACAGGGGGTGATGGGTGAGTGTGACTGAGTGTGAGTTAGGACACGGGGCAGTGAGCACAGGGGGTGATGGGTGAGTGGGACTGAGTGTGAGTTAGGACACGGGGCAGTGAGCACAGGGGGTGATGGGTGAGTGGGACTGGGTGTGAGTTAGGACACGGGGCACAGGGGGTGATGGGTGAGTGGGACTGGGTGTGAGTTAGGACACGGGGTCAGTGAGCACAGGGGGTGATGGGTGAGTGGGACTGGGTGTGAGTTAGGACACGGGGTCAGTGAGCAGAGGGGGTGATGGGTGAGTGGGACTGGGTGTGAGTTAGGACACGGGGCACAGGGGGTGATGGGTGAGTGGGACTGGGTGTGAGTTAGGACACAGGGCAGTGAGCACAGGGGGTGATGGGTGAGTGGGACTGGGTGTGAGTTAGGACACGGGGTCAGTGAGCACAGGGGGTGATGGGTGAGTGGGACTGGGTGTGAGTTAGGACACGGGGTCAGTGAGCACAGGGGGTGATGGGTGAGTGGGACTGGGTGTGAGTTAGGACACGGGACAGTGAGCACAGGGGGTGATGGGTGAGTGGGACTGGGTGTGAGTTAGGACACGGGGCACAGGGGGTGATGGGTGAGCGGGACTGGGTGTGAGTTAGGACACGGGGAACAGGGGGTGATGGGTGAGTGGGACTGGGTGTGAGTTAGGACACGGGGCAGTGAGCACAGGGGGTGATGGGTGAGTGGGACTGGGTGTGAGTTAGGACACGGGGTCAGTAGGCACAGGGGGTGATGGGTGAGTGGGACTGGGTGTGAGTTAGGACACGGGTCAGTGAGCACAGGGGGTGATGGGTGAGTGGGACTGGGTGTGAGTTAGGACACGGGGTCAGTGAGCACAGGGGGTGATGGGTGAGTGGGACTGGGTGTGAGTTAGGACACGGGTCAGTGAGCACAGGGGGTGATGGGTGAGTGGGACTGGGTGTGAGTTAGGACACGGGGTCAGTGAGCACAGGGGGCGATGGGTGAGTGGGACTGGGTGTGAGTTAGGACACGAGGTCAGTGAGCACAGGGGGTGATGGGTGAGTGGGACTGGGTGTGAGTTAGGACACGGGACAGTGAGCACAGGGGGTGATGGGTGAGTGGGACTGGGTGTGAGTTAGGACACGGGGCACAGGGGGTGATGGGTGAGCGGGACTGGGTGTGAGTTAGGACACGGGGCAGTGAGCACAGGGGGTGATGGGTGAGTGGGACTGGGTGTGAGTTAGGACACGGGGCACAGGGGGTGATGGGTGAGTGGGACTGGGTGTGAGTTAGGACACGGGGTCAGTGAGCACAGGGGGTGATGGGTGAGTGGGACTGGGTGTGAGTTAGGACACGGGTCAGTGAGCACAGGGGGTGATGGGTGAGTGGGACTGGGTGTGAGTTAGGACACGGGGCAGTGAGCACAGGGGGTGATGGGTGAGTGGGACTGGGTGTGAGTTAGGACACGGGGTCAGTGAGCAAAGGGTGATGGGTGAGTGGGACTGGGTGTGAGTTAGGACACGGGGTCAGTGAGCACAGGGGGAGATGGGTGAGTGGGACTGGGTGTGAGTTAGGACACGGGGCACAGGGGGTGATGGGTGAGTGGGACTGGGTGTGAGTTAGGACACGGTGCAGTGAGCACAGGGGGTGATGGGTGAGTGGGACTGGGTGTGAGTTAGGAAACGGGGCAGTGAGCACAGGGGGTGATGGGTGAGCGGGACTGGGTGTGAGTTAGGACACGGGGCAGTGAGCACAGGGGGTGATGGGTGAGTGGGACTGGGTGTGAGTTAGGACACGGGGTCAGTGAGCACAGGGGGTGATGGGTGAGTGGGACTGGGTGTGAGTTAGGACACGGGGCAGTGAGCACAGGGGGTGATGGGTGAGTGGGACTGGGTGTGAGTTAGGACACGGGGTCAGTGAGCACAGGGGGTGATGGGTGAGTGGGACTGGGTGTGAGTTAGGACACGGGGTCAGTGAGCACAGGGGGTGATGGGTGAGTGGGACTGGGTGTGAGTTAGGACACGGGGCACAGGGGGTGATGGGTGAGTGGGACTGGGTGTGAGTTAGGACACGGGTCAGTGAGCACAGGGGGTGATGGGTGAGTGGGACTGGGTGTGAGTTAGGACACGGGGTCAGTGAGCACAGGGGGTGATGGGTGAGTGGGACTGGGTGTGAGTTAGGACACGGGGTCAGTGAGCACAGGGGGTGATGGGTGAGTGGGACTGGGTGTGAGTTAGGACACGGGGTCAGTGAGCACAGGGGGTGATGGGTGAGTGGGACTGGGTGTGAGTTAGGACACGGGGATAGTGAGCACAGGGGGTGATGGGTGAGTGGGACTGAGTGTGAGTTAGGACACGGGGTCAGTGAGCACAGGGGGTGATGGGTGAGTGGGACTGAGTGTGAGTTAGGACACGGGGCAGTGAGCACAGGGGGTGATGGGTGAGTGGGACTGGGTGTGAGTTAGGACACGGGACAGTGAGCACAGGGGGTGATGGGTGAGTGGGACTGGGTGTGAGTTAGGACACGGGGCAGTGAGCACAGGGGGTGATGGGTGAGTGGGACTGGGTGTGAGTTAGGACACGGGGTCAGTGAGCACAGCGGGTGATGGGTGAGTGGGACTGGGTGTGAGTTAGGACACGGGGCAGTGAGCACAGGGGGTGATGGGTGAGTGGGACTGGGTGTGAGTTAGGACACGGGGTCAGTGAGCACAGGGGGTGATGGGTGAGTGGGACTGGGTGTGAGTTAGGACACGGGTCAGTGAGCACAGGGGGTGATGGGTGAGTGGGACTGGGTGTGAGTTAGGACACGGGGTCAGTGAGCACAGGGGGTGATGGGTGAGTGGGACTGGGTGTGAGTTAGGACACGGGTCAGTGAGCACAGGGGGTGATGGGTGAGTGGGACTGGGTGTGAGTTAGGACACGGGGCACAGGGGGTGATGGGTGAGTGGGACTGGGTGTGAGTTAGGACACGGGGCACTGGGGGTGATGGGTGAGTGGGACTGGGTGTGAGTTAGGACACGGGTCAGTGAGCACAGGGGGTGATGGGTGAGTGGGACTGGGTGTGAGTTAGGACACGGGTCAGTGAGCACAGGGGGTGATGGGTGAGTGGGACTGGGTGTGAGTTAGGACACGGGTCAGTGAGCACAGGGGGTGATGGGTGAGTGGGACTGGGTGTGAGTTAGGACACGGGGCACAGGGGGTGATGGGTGAGTGGGACTGGGTGTGAGTTAGGACACGGGTCAGTGAGCACAGCGGGTGATGGGTGAGTGGGACTGGGTGTGAGTTAGGACACGTGGTCAGTGAGCACAGTAGGTGATGGGTGAGTGGGACTGGGTGTGAGTTAGGACACGGGACAGTGAGCACAGGGGGTGATGGGTGAGTGGGACTGGGTGTGAGTTAGGACACGGGGCACAGGGGGTGATGGGTGAGCGGGACTGGGTGTGAGTTAGGACACGGGGCAGTGAGCACAGGGGGTGATGGGTGAGTGGGACTGGGTGTGAGTTAGGACACGGGACAGTGAGCACAGGGGGTGATGGGTGAGTGGGACTGGGTGTGAGTTAGGACACGGGGCACAGGGGGTGATGGGTGAGTGGGACTGGGTGTGAGTTAGGACACGGGGTCAGTGAGCACAGGGGGTGATGGGTGAGTGGGACTGGGTGTGAGTTAGGACACGGGGTCAGTGAGCACAGGGGGTGATGGGTGAGTGGGACTGGGTGTGAGTTAGGACACAGGGCACAGGAGGTGATGGGTGAGTTGGACTGGGTGTGAGTTAGGACACGGGTCAGTGAGCACAGGGGGTGATGGGTGAGTGGGACTGGTTGTGAGTTAGGACACGGGCCACAGGGGGTGATGGGTGAGTGGGACTGGGTGTGAGTTAGGACACAGGGCACAGGAAGTGATGGGTGAGTTGGACTGGGTGTGAGTTAGGACACGGGTCAGTGAGCACAGCGGGTGATGGGTGAGTGGGACTGGTTGTGAGTTAGGACACGGGCCACAGGGGGTGATGGGTGAGTGGGACTGGGTGTGAGTTAGGACACGGGGCAGTGAGCACAGGGGGTGATGGGTGAGCGGGACTGGGTGTGAGTTAGGACACAGGGCAGTGAGCACAGCGGGTGATGGGTGAGTGGGACTGGGTGTGAGTTAGGACACGGGGCACAGGGGGTGATGGGTGAGTGGGACTGGGTGTGAGTTAGGACACGGGGTCAGTGAGCACAGGGGGTGATGGGTGAGTGGGACTGGGTGTGAGTTAGGACACGGGGTCAGTGAGCACAGCGGGTGATGGGTGAGTGGGACTGGGTGTGAGTTAGGACACGGGGCAGTGAGCACAGGGGGTGATGGGTGACTGGGACTGGGTGTGAGTTAGGACACGGGTCAGTGAGCACAGGGGGTGATGGGTGAGTGGGACTGGGTGTGAGTTAGGACACGGGGCAGTGAGCACAGGGGGTGATGGGTGAGCGGGACTGGGTGTGAGTTAGGACACAGGGCAGTGAGCACAGCGGGTGATGGGTGAGTGGGACTGGGTGTGAGTTAGGACACGGGGCACAGGGGGTGATGGGTGAGTGGGACTGGGTGTGAGTTAGGACACGGGTCAGTGAGCACAGGGGGTGATGGGTGAGTGGGACTGGGTGTGAGTTAGGACACGGGGTCAGCGAGCACAGGGGGTGATGGGTGAGCGGGACTGGGTGTGAGTTAGGACACGGGGACAGTGAGCACAGGGGGTGATGGGTGAGTGGGACTGGGTGTGAGTTAGGACACGGGGACAGTGAGCACAGAGGGTGATGGGTGAGTGGGACTGAGTGTGAGGTAGGACATGGGGTCAGTGAGCACAGGGGGTGATGGGTGAGTGGGACTGGGTGTGAGTTAGGACATGGGGTCAGTGAGCACAGGGGGTGATGGGTGAGTGGGACTGGGTGTGAGTTAGGACACGGGGCACAGGGGGGTGATGGGTGAGTGGGACTGGCTGTGAGTTAGGACACGGGGTCAGTGAGCACAAGGGGTGATGGGTGAGTGGGACTCGGTGTGAGTTAGGACACGGGGTCAGTGAGCACAGGGGGTGATGGGTGAGTGGGACTGGGTGTGAGTTAGGACACGGGGACAGTGAGCACAGTGGGTGATGGGTGAGTGGGACTGGGTGTGAGTTAGGACACGGGTCAGTGAGCACAGGGGGTGATGGGTGAGTGGGACTGGGTGTGAGTTAGGACACGGCGCACAGGGGGTGATGGGTGAGTGGGACTGGGTGTGAGTTAGGACACGGGGCACAGGGGGCGATGGGTGAGTGGGACTGGGTGTGAGTTAGGACACGGGGTCAGTGAGCACAGGGGGTGATGGGTGAGTGGGACTGGGTGTGAGTTAGGACACGGGGTCAGTGAGCACAGGGGGTGATGGGTGAGTGGGACTGGGTGTGAGTTAGGACACGGGGTCAGTGAGCACAGGGGGTGATGGGTGAGTGGGACTGGGTGTGAGTTAGGACACGGGGTCAGTGAGCACAGGGGGTTATGGGTGAGCGGGACGCAGCGGGTTCGGACACCGGGTTTTACGCCTGCTCCGGTTTCCGTGGGGTAGACCGCGGCCGAGGAGCCCGTTGGGACAATTCCCCCGTCTGGCGAGGCCTTCCGTAGCGGAAGAGCTGCTGAAGGGGCGGCGGCGGACGACGGAACGCGGGGGCGGTCGGGCGGCGGGGGCCGGGAGCGGGGGAAATATTTGGGGAAAAGCCCAATCTCAGGGTCAGGTGGGACATTTTTTGGGGGGGAAAAGACTCCCCGGATCCGGATTGTGGAGATCCGCGCTCCGGGTTTTCGCGCCGACTCCCTGCTCCGGGATTCCGGGAAATCCGGGCTCCGGGTTTCGCAGGTGGCCCGGCCGCGAACTCTGACCCCGGCGCGGCCAAGGCGGGAAGCGCGCGCGCGGCTCTGAGCGGCTCGGGACATTGGAACGTTCGGCCGGCCGTCGCCATGCAACGGAGCATCGCGTGAGGCATTGTTCCCGGGGGGGGGGTCCGGC
Organism: Pristiophorus japonicus; assembly: GCF_044704955.1. Classification (NCBI taxonomy): domain Eukaryota; kingdom Metazoa; phylum Chordata; class Chondrichthyes; family Pristiophoridae; genus Pristiophorus; species Pristiophorus japonicus. The sequence continues at coordinate 225,301 of NW_027254561.1, read as the reverse complement.
TATTGGCCGACCATTGGGCATTGCCCCTGGGAGGGGTCCGGCTATTGGCCGACCATTGGGCATTGCCCCTGGGAGGGGGGGGGTCTGACAATTGGGCATTGCCCCTGGGAGGGGGGGGGTCTGACAATTGGGCATTGCCCCTGGGAGGGGGGGTCTGACAATTGGGCATTGCCCCTGGGAGGGGGGGTCTGACAATTGGGCATTGCCCCTGGGAGGGGGGATCTGACCATTGGGCATTGCCCCTGGGAGGGGGGGTCTGACAATTGGGCATTGCCCCTGGGAGGGGGGGTCTGACAATTGGGCATTGCCCCTGGGAGGGGGGGTCTGACAATTGGGCATTGCCCCTGGGAGGGGGGATCTGACCATTGGGCATTGCCCCTGGGAGGGGGGGTCTGACAATTGGGCATTGCCCCTGGGAGGGGGGGGTCTGACAATTGGGCATTGCCCCTGGGAGGGGGGGTCTGACAATTGGGCATTGCCCCTGGGAGGGGGGGGTCTGACAATTGGGCATTGCCCCTGGGAGGGGGGGTCTGACAATTGGGCATTGCCCCTGGGAGGGGGGGTCTGACAATTGGGCATTGCCCCTGGGAGGGCGGTCTGACAATTGGGCATTGCCCCTGGGAGGGGGGATATGACAATTGGGTATTGCCCCTGGGAGGGGGGGTCTGACAATTGGGCATTGCCCCTGGGAGGGGGGGTCTGACAATTGGGCATTGCCCCTGGGAGGGGGGGGGTCTGACAATTGGATAATGCCCCTGGGAGGGGGGGTCTGACAATTGGGCATTGCCCCTGGGAGGGGGGGGGTCTGACAATTGGGCATTGCCCCTGGGAGGGGGGGATCTGACAATTGGATAATGCCCCTGGGAGGGGGGGTCTGACAATTGGGCATTGCCCCTGGGAGGGGGGATCTGACCATTGGGCATTGCCCCTGGGAGGGGGGGGTCTGACAATTGGATAATGCCCCTGGGAGGGGGGGTCTGACAATTGGGCATTACCCCTGGGAGGGGGGGGGGTCTGACAATTGGGCATTGCCCCTGGGAGGGGGGGTCTGACAATTGGATAATGCCCCTGGGAGGGGGGGTCTGACAATTGGGCATTGCCCCTGGGAGGGGGGGGGTCTGACAATTGGGCATTGCCCCTGGGAGGGGGGGGTCTGACAATTGGATAATGCCCCTGGGAGGGGGGGTCTGACAATTGGGCATTGCCCCTGGGAGGGGGGGGGTCTGACAATTGGGCATTGTCCCTGGGAGGGGGGGTCTGACAATTGGGCATTGCCCCTGGGAGGGGGGGGGTCTGATAATTGGGCATTGCCCCTGGGAGGGTGTCTGACAATTGGGCATTGCCCCTGGGAGGGGGGGGGTCTGACAATTGGATAATGCCCCTGGGAGGGGGGGTCTGACAATTGGGCATTGCCCCTGGGAGGGGGGGGGTCTGACAATTGGGCATTGCCCCTGGGAGGGGGTCTGACAATTGGGCATTGCCCCTGGGAGGGGGGGGGGTCTGACAATTGGGCATTGCCCCTGGGAGGGGGTCTGACAATTGGGCATTGTCCCTGGGAGGGGGTCTGACAATTGGGAATTGCCCCTGGGAGGGGGGGGGGTCTGACAATTGGATAATGCCCCTGGGAGGGGGGGTCTGACAATTGGGAATTGCCCCTGGGAGGGGGTCTGACAATTGGGCATTGTCCCTGGGAGGGGGTCTGACAATTGGGTATTGCCCCTGGGAGGGGTGTGACAATTGGGCATTGTCCCTGGGAGGGGGTCTGACAATTGGGCATTGTCCCTGGGAGGGGGTCTGACAATTGGGTATTGCCCCTGGGAGGGGGTCTGACAATTGGGTATTGCCCCTGGGAGGGGGTCTGACAATTGGGTATTGCCCCTGGGAGGGGGGTCTGACAATTGGGTATTGACATTCCCCGACCCTTGCTCTCTGACCCCGGGGGACAGGGGGTAACTCCCCGACCCTCGCTCTCTGACCCCGGGGACGGTGGGTAAGTCCCCGACCCTCGCTCTTTGACCCCGGGGGAGGGCACTAACTCCCCGACCCTCGCTCTCTGACCCCGGGGACGGTGGGTAACTCCCCGACCCTCGCTCTCTGACCCCGGGGGAGCGGGGTTAACTCCCCTACCCTCGCTCTCTGACCCCGGGGACGGTGGGTAACTCCCCAACCCTCGCTCTCTGACCCCGGGCGAGGGCACTAACTCCCCGACCCTCGCTCTCTGACCCCGGGCGAGGGCGCTAACTCCCCGACCCTCGCTCTCTGACCCCGGGGACGGTGGGTAACTCCCCGACCCTCGCTCTCTGACCCCGGGGGAGCGGGGTTAACTCCCCGACCCTCGCTCTCTGACCCCGGGGGACGGGGGGTAAGTTTGATGGACACAATTTGGGAGAGTTTCACCGTTGTCTGTATTTCTCCCACGACAGATCGTTCTTTCAGCCCCTGAAAGGCGGGAAGCCTAAGACCGAGAAGGCCAAGGACAGGCACGAGGTCCCCAGTAAGGTCAGGGGGCAAGGGTGAGTGACTCTGGGGCGAGGGGGAGGGACCCTGAGGAGCGGGGAAGGTCTGACTGGAGGGTACAGGCGAGATTTACCAGGATAAGAACATCAGAAATAGGATCAGGAGTGGGCCATTCGGCCCCTCGAGCCCTGCTCCGCCATTTAATACCATCGTGGCCTGATCCGATCATGGACTCAGCTCCACTTCCCTGCCCGCCCCCTTATCGGTTAAGGAACTGTCTATCTCTGTCTTAAATATATTCAATGTCCCGGCTTCCACAGCTCTCTGAGGCAGCGAGTTCCACAGGTTTACAACCCTCCGAGAGAAGAAATTCCTCCTCATCTCAGTTTTAAATGGGCGGCCCCTTATTCTAAGAACATGCCCCCTAGTTCTAGTCTCCCCCATCAGTGGGAACATCCTCTCTGCATCCACCTTGTCGAGCCCCCCTCATAATCTGATACGTTTCCATAAGATCACCTCTCATTCTTCTGAATTCCAATTAGTAGAGGCCCAACCTCCTCAACCTTTCCTCATAACTCAACCCCCTCATCCCCGGAATCAACCGAGTGAACCTTCTCTGAACTGCCTCCAAAGCAAAGTGTGTCCTTCCGTATATACGGAGAGCAAAACTGTGCACGCAGTACTCCAGGTGTGGCCTCACCAATACCCTGTATAACTGGAGCAAGACTTCCCTGCTTTTATACTCCATCCCCTTTGCAATAAAGGCCAAGATACCATTGGCCCTTCCTGATCACTTGCTGTACCTGCGTACTAACCTTTTGTGTTTCATGTACTAGACCGGTCAGCCTGACCTCAGTAGTGGGTAAAATGATGGAATCAATTATTAAGGATGTCATAGCAGCGCATTTGGAAAATGGTGACATGATAGGTCCAAGTCAGCATGGATTTGTGAAAGGGAAATCAGGCTTGACAAATCTTCTGGAATTTTTTGAGGATGTTTCCAGTAGAGTGGACAAGGGAGAACCAGTTGATGTGGTATATTTGGACTTTCAGAAGGCTTTCGACAAGGTCCCACACAAGAGATTAATGTGCAAAGTTAAAGCACATGGGATTGGGGGTAGTGTACTGACATGGATTGAGAACTGGTTGTCAGACAGGAAGCAAAGAGTAGGAGTAAATGGGTACTTTTCAGAATGGCAGGCAGTGACTAGTGGGGTACCGCAAGGTTCTGTGCTGGGGCCCCAGCTGTTTACACTGTACATTAATGATTTAGATGAGGGGATTAAATGTAGTATCTCCAAATTTGCGGATGACACTAAGTTGGGTGGCGGTGTGAGCTGCGAGGAGGATGCTATGAGGCTGCAGAGCGACTTGGATAGGTTAGGTGAGTGGGCAAATGCGTGGCAGATGCAGTATAATGTGGATAAATGTGAGGTTATCCACTTTGGTGGTAAAAACAGAGAGACAGACTATTATCTGAATGGTGACAGATTAGGAAAAGGGGAGGTGCAACGAGACCCGGGTGTCATGGTACATCAGTCATTGAAAGTTGGCCATGCAGGTACAGCAGGTGGTTAAGAAGGCAAATGGTATGTTGGCCTTCATAGCGAGAGGATTTGAGTATAGGAGCAGGGAGGTGTTGCTGCAGTTGTACAGGGCCTTGGTGAGGCCACACCTGGAATATTGTGTTCAGTTTTGGTCTCCTAATCTGAGGAAGGACATTCTTGCTATTGAGGGAGTGCAGCGAAGGTTCACCAGACTGATTCCCGTGATGGCAGGACTGACATATGAAGAAAGACTGGATCGACTGGGCTGATATTCACTGGAGTTCAGAAGAATGAGAGGGGGATCTGATAGAAACATATAAAATTCTGACGGGACTGGACAGGTTAGATGCAGGAAGAATGTTCCCGATGTTGGGGAAGTCCAGAACCAGGGCTCACAGTCTAAGGATAAGGGGTAAGCCATTTAGGACCGAGATGAGGAGAAACTTCTTCACCCAGAGAGTGGTGAACCTGTGGAATTCTCTACAACAGAAAGTTGTTGAGGCCAATTCACTAAATATATTCAAAAGGGAGTTAGATGAAGTCCTTACTACTCGGGGGATCAAGAGGTATGGTGAGAAAGCAGGAATGGGGTACTGAAGTTGCATGTTCAGCCATGAACTCATTGAATGGCGGTGCAGGCTCAAAGGGCCGAATGGCCTGCTCCTACACCTATTTTCTATGTTTCTAACCCCCAGGTCCCTCTGTACTGCGGCACTTTGTAACCTTTCTCCATTTAAATAATAACTTGCTCTTTGATTTTTTTCTGCCAAAGTGCATGACCTCACACTTTCCCACATTATACTCCATCTGACAAATTTTTGCCCACTCACTGAGCCTGTCTGTGTCCTTTTACAGATTTTGTGTGTCCTCCTCACACATTGCTTTTCCTCCCATCTTTGTATCGTCAGCAAACTTGTCTACGTTACACTCAGTCCCTTCTTCCAAGTCGTTAATATCGATTGTAAATAGCTGGGGTCCCATCACTGATCCCTGCGGCACCCCACTAGTTACTGATTGCCAACCAGATGTTGCACGAGAGATTGTACACTGTTTGATGGGACAGTGTAGAGGGAGCTTTACTCTGTATCTAACCCCCTGTACCTGCCCTGGGAGTGTTTGATGGGACAGTGTAGAGGGAGCTTTACTCTGTATCTAACCCCCTGTACCTGCCCTGGGAGTGTTTGATGGGACAGTGTAGAGGGAGCTTTACTCTGTATCTAACCCCCTGTACCTGCCCTGGGAGTGTTTGATGGGACAGTGTAGAGGGAGCTTTACTCTGTATCTAACCCCCTGTACCTGCCCCGGGAGTGTTTGATGGGACAGTGTAGAGGGAGCTTTACTCTGTATCTAAACCCCTGTACCTGCCCTGGGAGTGTGAGATGTACTGACCCTTCCCCTCCAATCTCCAGGACGGCAAAGTCCCCCCTGAAGCCGACCAATGTCTCCGTGAGGCCCAAGGAAGGGGACACGCCGGTGAAACGACGGGGGAAGAGGTCTCGCCGGATGGTGAACAGCAGCGATGAGGATGGAGAGAGCGAGGAGGAGGAGGAGGAGGTGAACGCGGACAAGGAGACGGCAGCCTGTGTACCAGAGACGCCCTCACCAGAGGCGGGAGAGGTGAGCTGGACTTCCTCATCCTGCCTTGCCCCACATCCGTTGGGAACTGTTCACACCCCATCCACCCCGATATCTCGAGTCGTTCAAGGTGGTGATGGTCATAGGGTCGTTCCAGGTCGTGTGTAGGTAGGTGATGGGTCATAGGGTCGTTCCAGGTCGTGTGTAGGTAGGTGATGGGTCATAGGGTCGTTCGAGGTCGTGTGTAGGTAGGTGATGGTCATAGGGTCGTTCCAGGTCGTGTGTAGGTAGGTGATGGTCATAGGGTCGTTCCAGGTCGTGTGTAGGTAGGTGATGGTCATAGGGTCGTTCCAGGTCGTGTGTAGGTAGGTGATGGGTCATAGGGTCGTTCCAGGTCGTGTGTAGGTAGGTGATGGGTCATAGGGTCGTTCGAGGTCGTGTGTAGGTAGGTGATGGGTCATAGGGTCGTTCCAGGTCGTGTGTAGGTAGGTGATGGTCATAGGGTCGTTCCAGGTCGTGTGTAGGTTGGTGATGGGTCATAGGGTCGTTCGAGGTCGTGTGTAGGTAGGTGATGGTCATAGGGTCGTTCCAGGTCGTGTGTAGGTAGGTGATGGGTCATAGGGTCGTTCGAGGTCGTGTGTAGGTAGGTGATGGTCATAGGGTCGTTCCAGGTCGTGTGTAGGTAGGTGATGGGTCACAGGGTCGTTCCAGGTCGTGTGTAGGTAGGTGATGGTCATAGGGTCGTTCCAGGTCGTGTGTGGGTGGGTGATGGGTCATAGGGTCGTTCGAGGTCATGTGTAGGTAGGTGATGGGTCACAGGGTCGTTCGAGGTCATGTGTAGGTAGGTGATGGGTCACAGGGTCGTTCCAGGTCGTGTGTAGGTAGGTGATGGTCATAGGGTCGTTCCAGGTCGTGTGTGGGTGGGTGATGGGTCATAGGGTCGTTCGAGGTCATGTGTAGGTAGGTGATGGGTCACAGGGTCGTTCGAGGTCATGTGTAGGTAGGTGATGGGTCACAGGGTCGTTCCAGGTCGTGTGTAGGTAGGTGATGGGTCCTTTAAGGTCGTGTGTAGGTAGGTGATGGGTCGTTCGAGGTCGTGTTGGGGTGGGTGATGGTCATAGGGTCGTTCAAGGTCGGGTGGGTGATGGGTCATAGGGTAGTTCGAGGTCGGCTGGAGGTCAGGCGAAGACTGTACGATAGTCTTGTGATGATCCGGTTGAGTTGGGTCGAGGTGTGTTGGGTTGTGATGGGTTGGTGAGATGTTTATTGGGCAGTCCGAGCTCCTGCGATGGTCGGACTGGGACTGTACCATTACCCGAGCCCCTGCGATGGTCAGGTTGGGACTGGACCATTACCCGAGCCCCTGCGATGGTCGGACTGGGACTGGACCATTACCCGAGCCCCTGCGATGGTCAGGTTGGGACTGTACCATTACCCGAGCTCCTGCGATGGTCGGACTGGGACTGGACCATTACCCGAGCTCCTGCGATGGTCGGACTGGGACTGTACCATTACCCGAGCCCCTGCGATGGTCAGACTGGGACTGTACCATTACCCGAGCCCCTGCGATGGTCAGGTTGGGACTGTACCATTACCCGAGCCCCTGCGATGGTCGGACTGGGACTGGACCATTACCCGAGCTCCTGCGATGGTCGGACTGGGACTGGACCATTACCCGAGCTCCTGCGATGGTCAGGTTGGGACTGTACCATTACCCGAGCCCCTGCGATGGTCGGACTGGGACTGGACCATTACCCGAGCTCCTGCGATGGTCGGACTGGGACTGGACCATTACCCGAGCTCCTGCGATGGTCGGACTGGGACTGGACCATTACCCGAGCTCCTGCGATGGTCAGGTTGGGACTGTACCATTACCCGAGCTCCTGCGATGGTCAGACTGGGACTGTACCATTACCCGAGCTCCTGCGATGGTCGGACTGGGACTGGACCATTACCCGAGCTCCTGCGATGGTCAGGTTGGGACTGTAACATTACCCGAGCTCCTGCGATGGTCAGGTTGGGACTGTACCATTACCCGAGCTCCTGCGATGGTCAGGTTGGGACTGTACCATTACCCGAGCTCCTGCGATGGTCGGGTTGGGACTGTACCATTACCCGAGCCCCTGCGATGGTCAGGTTGGGACTGTACCATTACCCGAGCCCCTGCGATGGTCAGACTGGGACTGTACCATTACCCGAGCCCCTGCGATGGTCAGGTTGGGACTGGACCATTACCCGAGCTCCTGCGATGGTCAGAATGGGACTGTACCATTACCCGAGCTCCTGCGATGGTCGGACTGGGACTGGACCATTACCCGAGCCCCTGCGATGGTCAGGTTGGGACTGGACCATTACCCGAGCTCCTGCGATGGTCGGACTGGGACTGTACCATTACCCGAGCCCCTGCGATGGTCAGACTGGGACTGGACCATTACCCGAGCTCCTGCGATGGTCGGACTGGGACTGTACCATTACCCGAGCCCCTGCGATGGTCGGACTGGGACTGTACCATTACCCGAGCTCCTGCGATGGTCAGGTTGGGACTGGACCATTACCCGAGCTCCTGCGATGGTCAGGTTGGGACTGGACCATTACCCGAGCTCCTGCGATGGTCGGACTGGGACTGTACCATTACCCGAGCTCCTGCGATGGTCGGACTGGGACTGTACCATTATCCGAGCCCCTGCGATGGTCAGGTTGGGACTGTACCATTACCCGAGCCCCTGCGATGGTCGGACTGGGACTGGACCATTACCCGAGCCCCTGCGATGGTCGGACTGGGACTGTACCATTACCCGAGCCCCTGCGATGGTCAGGTTGGGACTGGACCATTACCCGAGCTCCTGCGATGGTCAGACTGGGACTGGACCATTACCCGAGCTCCTGCGATGGTCGGACTGGGACTGGACCATTACCCGAGCCCCTGCGATGGTCGGGTTGGGACTGGACCATTACCCGAGCCCCTGCGATGGTCGGACTGGGACTGTACCATTACCCGAGCTCCTGCGATGGTCGGACTGGGACTGTACCATTACCCGAGCTCCTGCGATGGTCGGACTGGGACTGGACCATTACCCGAGCTCCTGCGATGGTCAGACTGGGACTGGACCATTACCCGAGCTCATGCGATGGTCAGGTTGGGACTGGACCATTACCCGAGCTCATGCGATGGTCAGGTTGGGACTGTACCATTACCCGAGCCCCTGCGATGGTCGGACTGGGACTGGACCATTACCCGAGCTCCTGCGATGGTCAGGTTGGGACTGTACCATTACCCGAGCTCCTGCGATGGTCAGGTTGGGACTGTACCATTACCCGAGCCCCTGCGATGGTCAGACTGGGACTGTACCATTACCCGAGCCCCTGCGATGGTCAGGTTGGGACTGTCCCATTACCCGAGCTCCTGCGATGGTCAGGTTGGGACTGGACCATTACCCGAGCTCCTGCGATGGTCGGACTGGGACTGTACCATTACCCGAGCCCCTGCGATGGTCAGGTTGGGACTGTACCATTACCCGAGCTCCTGCGATGGTCAGGTTGGGACTGTACCATTACCCGAGCTCCTGCGATGGTCGGACTGGGACTGTACCATTACCCGAGCTCCTGCGATGGTCAGGTTGGGACTGTACCATTACCCGAGCTCCTGCGATGGTCAGGTTGGGACTGGACCATTACCCGAGCCCCTGCGATGGTCAGACTGGGACTGTACCATTACCCGAGCTCCTGCGATGGTCGGACTGGGACTGGACCATTACCCGAGCTCCTGCGATGGTCAGACTGGGACTGTACCATTACCCGAGCCCCTGCGATGGTCAGGTTGGGACTGGACCATTACCCGAGCTCCTGCGATGGTCAGGTTGGGACTGTACCATTACCCGAGCTCCTGCGATGGTCGGACTGGGACTGTACCATTACCCGAGCCCCTGCGATGGTCAGGTTGGGACTGGACCATTACCCGAGCTCCTGCGATGGTCGGGTTGGGACTGTACCATTACCCGAGCCCCTGCGATGGTCAGGTTGGGACTGGACCATTACCCGAGCTCCTGCGATGGTCAGGTTGGGACTGTACCATTACCCGAGCTCCTGCGATGGTCAGGTTGGGACTGGACCATTACCCGAGCTCCTGCGATGGTCGGGTTGGGACTGTACCATTACCCGAGCCCCTGCGATGGTCAGGTTGGGACTGTACCATTACCCGAGCCCCTGCGATGGTCAGACTGGGACTGTACCATTACCCGAGCTCCTGCGATGGTCGGACTGGGACTGTACCATTACCCGAGCTCCTGCGATGGTCGGACTGGGACTGTACCATTACCCGAGCTCCTGCGATGGTCGGACTGGGACTGTACCATTACCCGAGCCCCTGCGATGGTCAGTGTTTAGACTAATGCCGTGTCTCTCTCTCCAGATCCCCAGACCAGAGTCCACCTCTCCGGCCGCCTCGCCCTCCAGCCAGACGTCGCTGGACACGGCCCGATCGAAGGAGAGCTCCTCGCTGTCTGACTCGGGGCTGCCCATTCCCACCGGGATCCCCCGCCGGAGAACAGGTATCGGGGGAGGGTCATCGCCTCGCGGTGGGGGCTTCTGCAAATCCCTGCGGCCCATCTCTCTCTCTAACCATTGCCCCTCTCTCGTTCTCTCTCTCCCTCGCCGTTCTCTCTCTCGCTCTCACCGTTCTCTCTCTCTCTCTCACCGTTCTCTCTCTCTCTCACCGTTCTCTCTCTCTCTCTCTCACCGTTCTCTCTCTCTCTCTCTCACCGTTCTCTCTCTCTCCCTCACCGTTCTCTCTCTCTCCCTCACCGTTCTCTCTCTCTCTCACCGTTCTCTCTCTCTCTCTCTCACCGTTCTCTCTCTCTCTCTCTCTCACCGTTCTCTCTCTCTCTCTCTCTCTCTCACCGTTCTCTCTCTCTCTCTCTCTCTCTCACCGAGACTGGGGAGGGGAGAGAGAGAGAGAGAGACTGAGGGGGTGGGGAGAGAGTGGGAGAGAGACTGGGGTGGGGGGGGAGAGAGAGAGGACTGGGGGGGGAGAGAGAGAGAGAGAGACTGTGGGGGAGAGAGAGAGAGAGACTGTGGGGGGAGAGAGAGAGACTGTGTGGGAGAGAGAGAGAGAGACTGTGGGGGAGAGAGAGAGAGAGAGAAACTGTGGGGAGAGAGAGAGAGACTGTGGGGGAGAGAGAGAGAGACTGTGGGGGGAGAGAGAGAGAGAGACTCGGGGAGGTGGGGGGAGAGAGAGAGAGACTGGGGAGCGGGGAGAGAGAGAGAGAGACTGGGGGGGGGGGAGAGAGAGACTGGGGGGGGCAGAGAGAGAGAGAGAGACTGGGGGATGAGAGAGAGAGACTGGGGGAGGGAGAGAGAGACTGGGGAGGGAGAGAGAGACTGGGGGAGGGAGAGAGAGAGAGAGAGACTGGGGGGAGAGAGAGAGAGACTGGGGGGAGAGAGAGAGAGACTGGGGGGGAGAGAGAGAGACTGGGGTGGAGAGAGATAGACTGGGGGAGGGAGAGAGAGCGACTGGGGGGAGAGAGAGAGCGACTGGGGGGGGGGGAGTGAGAGAGAGAGAGAGACTGGGGGGGGGAGTGAGAGAGAGAGAGAGAGAGACTGCGGGGGAGAGAGAGAGAGAGGACCAGCGGGCTGGGGAGAGAGAGAGAGAAACTGGGGGGTTGGGAGAGAGAGAGAGACTGGGGGGGTGGTTAGAGAGAGAGAGAGACTGGGGAGGGGGGAGAGAGAGAGAGAGAGACTGGGGGGGGGAGAGAGAGAGAGACTGGGGGGGCAGAGCGAGAGAGAGACTGGGGGGGCAGAGCGAGAGAGAGACTGGTGAGAGAGAGAGCGACTGGGGTGGAGAGCGAGAGACTGGGGTGGAGAGAGAGAGACTGGGGGGGGAGAGAGAGAGAGACTGGGGTGGAGAGAGAGAGACTGGGGGAGGGAGAGAGAGCGACTGGGGGGAGAGAGAGAGCGACTGGGGGGGGAGAGAGAGAGAGACTGGGGGGGCAGAGCGAGAGAGAGACTGGTGAGAGAGAGAGCGACTGGGGTGGAGAGCGAGAGACTGGGGTGGAGAGCGAGAGACTGGGGTGGAGAGCGAGAGACTGGGGTGGAGAGCGAGAGACTGGGGTGGAGAGCGAGAGACTGGGGTGGAGAGCGAGAGACTGGGGGAGGGAGAGAGAGCGACTGGGGGGAGAGAGAGAGCGACTGGGGGGGGAGAGAGAGAGAGACTGGGGGGGAGAGAGAGAGAGAGACTGGGGGGGGGAGAGAGAGCAACTGGGGGGGGAGAGAGAGAGAGAGACTGGGGGGGAGAGAGAGAGAGACTGGGGGGGGCAGAGCGAGAGAGAGACTGGGGGGATGAGAGAGAGAGACTGGGGTGGAGAGAGAGAGACTGGGGTGGAGAGAGAGAGACTGGGGTGGAGAGAGAGAGACTGGGGTGGAGAGAGAGAGACTGGGGGAGGGAGAGAGAGACTGGGGGAGGGAGAGAGAGCGACTGGGGGGAGAGAGAGAGAGAGACTGGGGGGGGAGAGAGAGAGAGACTGGGGGGGGGAGCGAGAGCGACTGGGGGGGGAGAGAGAGAGAGAGCCTGGGGGGGAGAGAGAGAGAGAGACTGGGGGGGGGGGAGAGAGAGAGAGAGAGACTGGGAGTGGGGAGCGAGAGAGAGAGACTGGGGGTGGGGAGAGAGAGAGAGAGAGAGACTGGGGGTGGGGAGAGAGAGAGAGATAGAGACTGGGGGTGGGGAGAGAGAGAGAGACTGGGGGTGGGGAGAGAGAGAGAGAGACTGGGGGGGGAGAGAGAGAGAGACTGGGGGGGGGAGCGAGAGCGACTGGGAGGGGAGAGAGAGAGACTGGGAGGGGAGAGAGAGAGAGAGACTGGGAGGGGAGAGAGAGAGAGAGACACTGGGGGGAGAGAGAGAGAGAGAGACTGGGAGGGGAGAGAGAGCGAGAGACTGGGGGGGAGAGAGAGAGAGACTGTGGCAGGGGAGAGAGAGAGAGACGGGGGGAGAGAGAGAGACTGGGAGGGGAGAGAGAGAGGGACTGGGAGGAGAGAGAGAGAGAGAGACTGGGAGGGGAGAGAGAGAGACTGGGAGGGGAGAGAGAGAGAGACTGGGAGGGGAGAGAGAGAGAGACTGGGGGGGGGGAGAGAGAGAGAGACTGGGGGGTGAGAGAGAGAGAGACTGGGAGGGAGAGAGAGAGAGACTGGGGGGAGAGAGAGAGAGAGAGACTGGGAGGGGAGAGAGAGAGACTGGGGGGGAGAGAGAGACTGAGGAGGGGGGAGAGAGAGAGAGACTGGGGGAGAGAGAGAGAGACTGTGGGAGGGGAGAGAGAGAGAGAGAGACTGGGGGGAGAGAGAGACTGAGGAGGGGGGAGAGAGAGAGATACACTGGGGGGTGGAGAGAGAGACTGGAAGGGGAGAGAGAGAGAGAGAGACTGGGGAGGGGGGGAGAGAGAGAGACTGCGGGAGTGGGGAGAGAGAGAGAGACTGAGGGGGTGGGGAGAGAGAGAGAGAGAGAGAGACTGGGGAGGGGGGAGAGAGAGAGAGACTGGGGAGGGGAGAGAGAGAGAGAGACTGAGGGGGTGGGGAGAGAGAGAGAGAGAGAGAGAGAGACTGAGGGGGTGGGGAGAGAGAGAGAGAGAGAGAGACTGGGGAGGGGGGAGAGAGAGAGACTGGGGAAGGGGGAGAGAGAGATAGACTGTGGGGGAGAGAGAGAGAGACTGTGGGGGAGAGAGAGAGAGACTGTGGGGGAGAGAGAGAGAGACTGTGGGGGAGAGAGAGAGAGACTGGGGGAGAGAGAGAGAGACTGTGGGGGAGAGAGAGAGAGACTGTGGGGGAGAGAGAGAGAGACTGTGGGGGAGAGAGAGAGAGACTGTGAGAGAGAGAGAGAGACTGTGGGGGAGAGAGAGAGAGACTGTGGGGGAGTGAGAGAGAGACTGGGGAGGGGAGAGAGAGAGAGAGAGACTGAGGGGGTGGGGAGAGAGTGGGAGAGAGACTGGGGTGGGGGGAGAGAGAGAGACTGGGGGGGAGAGAGAGAGAGAGAGACTGTGGGGGAGAGAGAGAGAGAGACTGTGGGGGAGAGAGAGAGACTGTGTGGGAGAGAGAGAGAGAGACTGTGGGGGAGAGAGAGAGAGAGAGAGAAACTGTGGGGGAGAGAGAGAGAGACTGTGGGGGAGAGAGAGAGAGACTGTGGGGGGGAGAGAGAGAGAGAGACTCGGGGAGGTGGGGGGAGAGAGAGAGAGACTGGGGAGCGGGGAGAGAGAGAGAGAGACTGGGGGGGGGGGAGAGAGAGACTGGGGGGGGCAGAGAGAGAGAGAGAGACTGGGGGGATGAGAGAGAGAGACTGGGGGAGGGAGAGAGAGACTGGGGAGGGAGAGAGAGACTGGGGGAGGGAGAGAGAGAGAGAGAGACTGGGGGGAGAGAGAGAGAGACTGGGGGGAGAGAGAGAGAGACTGGGGGGGAGAGAGAGAGACTGGGGTGGAGAGAGATAGACTGGGGGAGGGAGAGAGAGCGACTGGGGGGAGAGAGAGAGCGACTGGGGGGGGGGGAGTGAGAGAGAGAGAGAGACTGGGGGGGGGAGTGAGAGAGAGAGAGAGAGAGACTGCGGGGGAGAGAGAGAGAGAGACCAGCGGGCTGGGGAGAGAGAGAGAGAAACTGGGGGGGTTGGGAGAGAGAGAGAGACTGGGGGGGTGGTTAGAGAGAGAGAGAGACTGGGGAGGGGGGAGAGAGAGAGAGAGAGACTGGGGGGGGGAGAGAGAGAGAGACTGGGGGGGCAGAGCGAGAGAGAGACTGGGGGGGCAGAGCGAGAGAGAGACTGGTGAGAGAGAGAGCGACTGGGGTGGAGAGCGAGAGACTGGGGTGGAGAGAGAGAGACTGGGGGGGAGAGAGAGAGAGACTGGGGTGGAGAGAGAGAGACTGGGGGAGGGAGAGAGAGCGACTGGGGGGAGAGAGAGAGCGACTGGGGGGGGAGAGAGAGAGAGACTGGGGGGGCAGAGCGAGAGAGAGACTGGTGAGAGAGAGAGCGACTGGGGTGGAGAGCGAGAGACTGGGGTGGAGAGCGAGAGACTGGGGTGGAGAGCGAGAGACTGGGGTGGAGAGCGAGAGACTGGGGTGGAGAGCGAGAGACTGGGGTGGAGAGCGAGAGACTGGGGTGGAGAGCGAGAGACTGGGGGAGGGAGAGAGAGCGACTGGGGGGAGAGAGAGAGCGACTGGGGGGGGAGAGAGAGAGAGACTGGGGGGGAGAGAGAGAGAGAGACTGGGGGGGGGAGAGAGAGCAACTGGGGGGGGAGAGAGAGAGAGAGACTGGGGGGGAGAGAGAGAGAGACTGGGGGGGGCAGAGCGAGAGAGAGACTGGGGGGATGAGAGAGAGAGACTGGGGTGGAGAGAGAGAGACTGGGGTGGAGAGAGAGAGACTGGGGTGGAGAGAGAGAGACTGGGGTGGAGAGAGAGAGACTGGGGTGGAGAGAGAGAGACTGGGGGAGGGAGAGAGAGACTGGGGGAGGGAGAGAGAGCGACTGGGGGGAGAGAGAGAGAGAGACTGGGGGGGGAGAGAGAGAGAGACTGGGGGGGGGAGCGAGAGCGACTGGGGGGGGAGAGAGAGAGAGAGCCTGGGGGGGAGAGAGAGAGAGAGACTGGGGGGGGGGAGAGAGAGAGAGAGAGACTGGGAGTGGGGAGCGAGAGAGAGAGACTGGGGGTGGGGAGAGAGAGAGAGAGAGAGACTGGGGGTGGGGAGAGAGAGAGAGATAGAGACTGGGGGTGGGGAGAGAGAGAGAGACTGGGGGTGGGGAGAGAGAGAGAGAGAGAGAGAGACTGGGGGTGGGGAGAGAGAGAGAGAGAGAGACTGGGGGTGGGGAGAGAGAGAGAGATAGAGACTGGGGGTGGGGAGAGAGAGAGAGACTGGGGGTGGGGAGAGAGAGAGAGAGAGAGAGAGACTGGGGGTGGGGAGAGAGAGAGAGACTGGTGGGGGGGAGTGAGAGAGCGACTGGTGGGGAAAGAGAGAGAGACTGGGGGGAGGGAGAGAGAGAGAGAGACTGGGGGAGAGAGAGAGAGAGAGACTGGGCGGAGAGAGAGAGCCTGGGGGAGAGAGAGAGCGAGACTGGGGGAGAGAGAGAGAGACTGGGGGAATGGGGAGAGAGAGAGAGAGAGACTGGGGGCGTGGGGAGAGAGAGAGAGAGACTTGGGGGGGGGGGGGGGAGAGAGAGAGAGAGACTGGGGGAATGGGGAGAGAGAGAGAGAGAGACTGGGGGCCTGGGGAGAGAGAGAGAGAGACTGGGGGGGGGGGGTGGGGAGAGAGAGAGAGAGAGAGACTGGGGGGGGAGAGAGAGAGAGAGAGACTGGTGGGGGAGAGGGAGGGAGAGACTGGGGGGGGAGAGAGAGAGAGAGAGACTGGGGGGGAGAGAGAGAGAGAGAGACCTGGGGGGAGAGAGAGAGAGAGAGACCTGGGGGAGAGAGAGAGAGAGAGACTGGGGGGGAGAGAGAGAGAGAGAGACTGGGGGAGAGAGAGAGACTGCGGGGGGAGAGAGAGAGAGAGACTGGGGGGGGAGAGAGAGAGCGAGACTGGGGAGGGAGGAGAGAGAGAGACTGGGGGAGTGGGGAGAGAGAGAGAGACTGGGGGGGAGAGAGAGAGAGAGACTGGGGGGGAGAGAGAGAGAGAGACTGGGGGGGAGAGAGAGAGAGAGACTGGGGGGGAGAGAGAGAGCGAGACTGGGGGGGAGAGAGAGAAAGAAAGAGACTGGGGGGGAGAGAGAGAGCGAGACTGGGGAGGGAGGAGAGAGAGAGACTGGGGGAGTGGGGAGAGAGAGAGAGAGAGACTGGGGTGGTAGAGAGACTGGGGTGGTAGAGAGAGAGAGACTGGGGAGGGGGGAGAGAGAGAGACTGGGGAGGGGGGAGAGAGAGAGAGACTGGGAGGGGAGAGAGAGAGAGAGACTGGGGGTGGGAGAGAGAGACTGGGAGGGGAGAGAGAGAGAGAGACTGGGAGGGGAGAGAGAGAGAGAGACTGGGGGGGTGGGGAGAGAGAGAGAGACTGGGGGCTGGGGAGAGAGAGAGAGAGTGACTGGGGAGGGGGGAGAGAGAGAGAGACTGTGGGGGAGAGAGAGAGAGACTGTGGGGGAGAGAGAGAGAGAGACTGTGGGGGAGAGAGAGAGAGAGACTGTGGGGGAGAGAGAGAGAGAGACTGTGGGGGAGAGAGAGAGAGACTGTGGGGGTGGGGAGAGAGAGAGAGACTGTGGGGGTGGGGAGAGAGAGAGAGACTGGGGAGCGGGGAGAGAGAGCGAGAGACTGGGGGGGGAGAGAGAGAGAGAGAGAGACTGGGGGGGAGAGAGACTGGGGGGGGCAGAGAGAGAGAGAGACTGGGGGGATGAAAGAGAGAGACTGGGGGGAGAGAGAGAGCGACTGGGGGGAGAGAGAGAGAGAGAGAGACTGGGGGGAGAGAGAGAGAGACTGGGGGGGAGAGAGAGAGAGACTGGGGTGGAGAGAGAGAGACTGGGGGAGGGAGGGGAGAGAGAGCGACTGGGGGGAGAGAGAGAGCGACTGGGGGGGGGAGAGAGAGAGAGACTGGGGGGGAGTGAGAGAGAGAGAGAGACTGCGGGGGAGAGAGAGAGAGAGACTAGCGGGCTGGGGAGAGAGAGAGAGAGACTAGCGGGCTGGGGAGAGAGAGAGAGAGACTGGGGGGGTGGGGAGAGAGAGAGAGACTGGGGGGGTGGGGAGAGAGAGAGAGACTGGGGGGGGGAGAGAGAGAGGGACTGGCGGTTGAGAGGGAGAGACTGGTGGGGGGGGGGAGAGAGAGAGAGAGACTGGGGGGGGAGAGAGAGAGAGAGAGACTGGGGGGAGAGAGAGAGAGAGACTGGGGGGGAGAGAGAGAGAGAGACTGGGGGGGAGAGAGAGAGAGAGAGACTGGGGAGGGAGGAGAGAGAGAGACTGGGGGAGTGGGGAGAGAGAGAGAGACTGGGGGGCTGGGGAGAGAGAGAGAGAGACTGGGTGGGTGGGGAGAGAGAGAGAGAGACTTGGGGGGTGGGGAGAGAGAGAGAGAGAGACTGGGGAGGGGGGAGAGAGAGAGACTGGGGAGGGGGGAGAGTGAGAGAGACTGGGTGGGGAGAGAGAGAGAGAGACTGGGAGGGGAGAGAGAGAGAGAGACTGGGGGGGTGGGGAGAGAGAGAGAGAGACTGGGGGGGTGGGGAGAGAGAGAGAGAGACTGGGGAGGGGGGAGAGAGAGAGAGACTGGGAGGGGAGAGAGAGAGAGAGAGACTGGGGGGGAGAGAGAGAGAGAGAGAGAGAGAGAGACTGGGAGGGGAGAGAGAGAGAGAGACTGGGAGGGGAGAGAGAGAGAGAGACTGGGGGGGGGAGGAGAGAGTCTGGGGGGGTGGGGAGAGAGAAGACTGGGGAGGGGGGAGAGGGAGAGAGAGAGAGAGAGACTGGGGGCTGGGGAGAGAGAGAGAGAGAGACTGGGGGGGGGGAGAGAGAGAGAGACTGGGGAGGGGGGAGAGAGAGAGAGACTGGGGGAGGGGAGATAGAGAGAGAGACTGGGAGGGGAGAGAGAGAGAGAGAGAGACTGGGGGGGGGAGAGAGAGAGAGACTGGAGAGGGGGGAGAGAGAGAGAGAGACTGGGAGGGGAGAGAGAGAGAGAGAGAGACTGGGAGGGGGAGAGAGAGAGAGAGAGAGAGACTGGGGGGGGGGAGGAGTCTCGTGTCTGGGGTGGGGGGGACATGTGGACAATGTGGCCCTGCCCAGTGGAGCTGGTCAAGTGTGGTCAGTGCTTCGATGCTGGGGATGTCAGGCCTGGTCGAGGACGCTAACGTTGGTGCGTCTGTCCTCCCGGGGGATTTGTGGGATCTTGCGGAGACATCGTTGGTGGTATTTCTCCAGCGACTTGAGGTGTCTACTGTACATGGTCCATGTATCTGAGCTATACAGGAGGGCGGGTATCACTACAGCCCTGTAGACCATGAGCTGGGTGCTGGGGGTGAGGTACCTACTGTACATGGTCCATGTCTCTGGGCCATACAGGAGGGCGGGTATTACTACAGCCCTGTAGACCATGAGCTGGGTGCTGGGGGTGAGGTACCTACTGTACATGGTCCATGTCTCTGAGCTATACAGGAGGGTGGGTATTACTACAGCCCTGTAGACCATGAGCTGGGTGCTGGGGGTGAGGTACCTACTGTACATGGTCCATGTCTCTGAGCTATACAGGAGGGTGGGTATTACTACAGCCCTGTAGACCATGAGCTGGGTGCTGGGGGTGAGATACCTACTGTATACGGTCCATGTATCTGAGCTATACAGGAGGGTGGGTATTACTACAGCCCTGTAGACAATGAGCTGGGTGCTGGGGGTGAGATACCTACTGTACATGGTCCATGTATCTGAGCTATACAGGAGGGTGGGTATTACTACAGCCCTGTAGACCATGAGCTGGGTGCTGGGGGTGAGATACCTACTGTACATGGTCCATGTATCTGAGCTATACAGGAGGGTGGGTATTACTACAGCCCTGTAGACCATGAGCTGGGTGCTGGGGGTGAGATACCTACTGTACACGGTCCATGTATCTGAGCTATACAGGAGGGTGGGTATTACTACAGCCCTGTAGACAATGAGCTGGGTGCTGGGGGTGAGATACCTACTGTACATGGTCCATGTATCTGAGCTATACAGGAGGGTGGGTATTACTACAGCCCTGTAGACCATGAGCTGGGTGCTGGGGGTGAGATACCTACTGTACATGGTCCATGTATCTGAGCTATACAGGAGGGTGGGTATTACTACAGCCCTGTAGACCATGAGCTGGGTGCTGGGGGTGAGATACCTACTGTACATGGTCCGTGTCTCTGAGCTATACAGGAGGGTGGGTATTACTACAGCCCTGTAGACCATGAGCTGGGTGCTGGGGGTGAGGTACCTACTGTACATGGTCCATGTATCTGAGCTATACAGGAGGGTGGGTATTACTCCAGTCCTGTAGACCATGAGCTGGGTGCTGGGGGTGAGGTACCTACTGTACATGGTCCATGTATCTGAGCTATACAGGAGGGTGGGTATTACTACAGCCCTGTAGACCATGAGCTGGGTGCTGGGGGTGAGATACCTACTGTACATGGTCCATGTCTCTGAGCTAACAGGAGGGTGGGTATTACTACAGCCCTGAAGACCATGAGCTGGGTGCTGGGGGTGAGATACCTACTGTACATGGTCCGTGTCTCTGAGCTACACAGGAGGGTGGGTATTACTACAGCCCTGTAGACCATGAGCTGGGTGCTGGGGGTGAGGTACCTACTGTACATGGTCCATGTATCTGAGCTATACAGGAGGGTGGGTATTACTCCAGTCCTGTAGACCATGAGCTGGGTGCTGGGGGTGAGATACCTACTGTACATGGTCCATGTCTCTGAGCTATACAGGAGGGTGGGTATTACTCCAGTCCTGTAGACCATGAGCTGGGTGCTGGGGGTGAGGTACCTACTGTACATGGTCCATGTCTCTGGGCCATACAGGAGGGTGGGTATTACTACAGCCCTGTAGACCATGAGCTGGGTGCTGGGGGTGAGGTACCTACTGTACATGGTCCATGTATCTGAGCTATACAGGAGGGTGGGTATTACTACAGCCCTGTAGACCATGAGCTGGGTGCTGGGGGTGAGATACCTACTGCACATGGTCCATGTATCTGAGCTATACAGGAGGGTGGGTATTACTACAGCCCTGTAGACCATGAGCTGGGTGCTGGGGGTGAGATACCTACTCTACATGGTCCATGTCTCTGAGCCATACAGGAGGGTGGGTATTACGACAGCTCTGTGGACCATGAGCTGGGTGCTGGGGGTGAGATACCTACTGTACATGGTCCATGTATCTGAGCTATACAGGAGGGTGGGTATTACTACAGCCCTGTAGACCATGAGCTGGGTGCTGGGGGTGAGATACCTACTGTACATGATCCATGTATCTGAGCTATACAGGAGGGTGGGTATTACTACAGCCCTGTAGACCATGAGCTGGGGGTGAGATACCTACTGTACATGGTCCATGTCTCTGAGCTATACAGGAGGGTGGGTATTACTACAGCCCTGTAGACCATGAGCTGGGTGCTGGGGGTGAGGTACCTACTGTACATGGTCCATGTCTCTGAGCTATACAGGAGGGTGGGTATTACTACAGCCCTGTAGACCATGAGCTGGGTGCGGGGGGTGAGATACCTACTGTACATGGTCCATGTATCTGAGCTATACAGGAGGGTGGGTATTACTACAGCCCTGTAGACCATGAGCTGGGTGCTGGGGGTGAGGTACCTACTGTACATGGTCCATGTATCTGAACTATACAGGAGGGTGGGTATTACTACAGCCCTGTAGACCATGAGCTGGGTGCTGGGGGTGAGATACCTACTGTACATGGTCCATGTATCTGAGCCATACAGGAGGGTGGGTATTACTATAGCCCTGTAGACCATGAGCTGGGTGCTGGGGATGAGATACCTACTGTACATGGTCCATGTCTCTGAGCCATACAGGAGGGTGGGTATTACTACAGACCTGTAGACCATGAGCTGGGTGCTGGGGGTGAGATACCTACTGTACATGGTCCATGTATCTGAGCTATACAGGAGGATGGGTATTACTACAGCCCTGTAGACCATGAGCTGGGTGCTGGGGGTGAGATATCTACTGTACATGGTCCATGTCTCTGAGCCATACAGGAGGGTGGGTATTACTACAGCCCTGTAGACCGTGAGCTGGGTGCTGGGGGTGAGATACCTACTGTACATGGTCCATGTATCTGAGCTATACAGGAGGGTGGGTATTACTACAGCCCTGTAGACCATGAGCTGGGTGCTGGGGGTGAGATACCTACTGTACATGGTCCATGTATCTGAGCTATACAGGAGGGTGGGTATTACTATAGCCCTGTAGACCATGAGCTGGGTGCTGGGGGTGAGATACCTACTGTACATGGTCCATGTCTCTGAGCTATACAGGAGGGTGGGTATTACAACAGCCCTGTAGACCGTGAGCTGGGTGCTGGGGGTGAGATACCTACTGTACATGGTCCATGTCTCTGAGCCATACAGGAGGGTGGGTATTAATACAGTCCTGTTGACCATGAGCTGGGTGCTGGGGGTGAGATACCTACTATACATGGTCCATGTATCTGAGCTATACAGGAGGGTGGGTATTACTACAGCCCTGTAGACCATGAGCTGGGTGCTGGGGGTGAGGATCCTACTGTACATGGTCCATGTATCTGAGCTATACAGGAGGGTGGGTATTACTGCAGCCCTGAAGACCATGAGCTGGGTGCTGGGGGTGAGGTACCTACTGTACATGGTCCATGTATCTGAGCTATACAGGAGGGTGGGTATTACTATAGCCCTGCAGACCATGAGCTGGGGGTGAGATACCTACTGTACATGGTCCATGTCTCTGAGCTATACAGGAGGGTGGGTATTACTACAGACCTGTAGACCATGAGCTGGGTGCTGGGGGTGAGGTACCTACTGTACATGGTCCATGTATCTGAGCTATACAGGAGGTGGGTATTACTACAGTCCTGTAGACCATCAGCTGTGTGCTGGGGGTGAGATACCTACTGTACATGGTCCATGTCTCTGAGCTAACAGGAGGGTGGGTATTACTACAGCCCTGTAGACCATGAGCTGGGTGCTGGGGGTGAGATACCTACTGTACATGGTCCGTGTCTCTGAGCTATACAGGAGGGTGGGTATTACTACAGTCCTGTAGACCATGAGCTGGGTGCTGGGGGTGAGGTACCTACTGTACATGGTCCATGTCTCTGAGCTATACAGGAGGGTGGGTATTACTACAGCCCTGTAGACCATGAGCTGGGTGCTGGGGGTGAGATACCTACTGTACATGGTCCATGTATCTGAGCTATACAGGAGGGTGGGTATTACTACAGCCCTGTAGACCATGAGCTGGGTGCTGGGGGTGAGGTACCTACTGTACATGGTCCATGTCTCTGAGCGACACAGGAGGGTGGGTATTACTACAGCCCTGTAGACCATGAGCTGGGTGCTGGGGGTGAGATACCTACTGTACATGGTCCATGTATCTGAGCTATACAGGAGGGTGGGTATTACTACAGCCCTGTAGACCATGAGCTGGGTGCTGGGGGTGAGGTACCTACTGTAAATGGTCCATGTATCTGAACTATACAGGAGGGTGGGTATTACTACAGCCCTGTAGACCATGAGCTGGGTGCTGGGGGTGAGATACCTACTGTATATGGTCCATGTATCTGAGCCATACAGGAGGGTGGGTATTACTATAGCCCTGTAGACCATGAGCTGGGTGCTGGGGGTGAGATACCTACTGTACATGGTCCATGTCTCTGAGCTATACAGGAGGGTGGGTATTACTACAGCCCTGTAGACCATGAGCTGGGTGCTGGGGGTGAGGTACCTACTGTATATGGTCCATGTATCTGAGCTATGCAGGAGGGTGGGTATTACTACAGCCCTGTAGACCATGAGCTGGGTGCTGGGGGTGACATATCTGCTGTACATTGTCCATGTATCTGAGATGTACAGGAGGATGGGTATTACTACAGCCCTGTAGACCATGAGCTGGGTGCTGGGGGTGACATATCTACTGTACATTGTCCATGTATCTGAGCTATACAGGAGGGTGGGTATTACTACAGCCCTGTAGACCATGAGCTGGGTGCTGGGGGTGAGGATCCTACTGTACATGGTCCATGTGTCTGAACTATACAGGATGCTGGGTATTACTACAGCCCTGTAGACTATGAGCTGGGTGCTGGGGGTGAGATATCTACTGTACATGGTCCATGTATCTGAGCTGTACAGGAGGGTGGGTATTACTACAGCCCTGTAGACCATGAGCTGGGTGCTGGGGGTGAGGTGTCTACTGTACATGGTCCATGTATCTGAGCTAACAGGAGGTTGGGTATTACTACAGCCCTGTAGACCATGAGCTGGGTGCTGGGGGTGAGATACCTACTGTACATGGTCCATGTATCTGAGCTGTACAGGAGGGTGGGTATTACTACAGCCCTGTAGACCATAAGCTGGGTGCTGGGGGTGAGATACCTACTGTACATGGTCCATGTCTCTGAGCTATACAGGAGGGTGGGTATTACTACAGCCCTGTAGACCATGAGCTGGGTGCAGGGGGTGAGATACCTACTGTACATGGTCCATGTATCTGAGCTATACAGGAGGGTGGGTATTACTGCAGCCCTGTAGACCATGAGCTGGGTGCTGGGGGTGAGGTACCTACTGTACATGGTCCATGTATCTGAACTATACAGGAGGGTGGGTATTACTACAGCCCTGTAGACCATGAGCTGGGTGCTGGGGGTGAGATACCTACTGTACATGGTCCATGTATCTGAGCCATACAGGAGGGTGGGTATTACTTTTGCCCTGTAGACCATGAGCTGGGTGCTGGGGGTGAGATACCTACTGTACATGGTCCATGTCTCTGAGCCATACAGGAGGGTGGTTATTACTACAGACCTGTAGACCATGAGCTGGGTGCTGGGGGTGAGATACCTACTGTACATGGTCCATGTCTCTGAGCTATACAGGAGGGTGGGTATTACGACAGCCCTGTAGACCGTGAGCTGGGTGCTGGGGGTGAGATACCTACTGTACATGGTCCATGTCTCTGAGCCATACAGGAGGGTGGGTATTACTACAGTCCTGTAGACCATGAGCTGGGTGCTGGGGGTGAGATACCTACTATACATGGTCCATGTATCTGAGCTATACAGGAGGGTGGGTATTACTACAGCCCTGTAGACCATGAGCTGGGTGCTGGGGGTGAGGTACCTACTGTACATGGTCCATGTATCTGAGCTATACAGGAGGGTGGGTATTACTACAGCCCTGAAGACCATGAGCTGGGTGCTGGGGGTGAGGTACCTACTGTACATGGTCCATGTATCTGAGCTATACAGGAGGGTGGGTATTACTATAGCCCTGCAGACCATGAGCTGGGGGTGAGATACCTACTGTACATGGTCCATGTCTCTGAGCTATACAGGAGGGTGGATATTACTACAGCCCTGTAGACCATGAGCTGGGTGCTGGGGGTGAGGTACCTACTGTACATGGTCCATGTATCTGAGCTATACAGGAGGTGGGTATTACTACAGTCCTGTAGACCATCAGCTGGGTGCTGGGGGTGAGATACCTACTGTACATGGTCCATGTATCTGAACTCTGCAGCAGGGTGGGTATTACTACAGTCCTGTAGACCATGAGCTGGGTGCTGGGGGTGAGATACCTACTGTACATGGTCCATGTATCTCAGCTATACAGGAGGTGGGTATTACTACAGCCCTGTAGACCATGAGCTGGGTGCTGGGGGTGAGATACCTACTGTACATGGTCCATGTAACTGAGCTATACAGGAAGGTGGGTATTACTACAGCCCTGTAGACCATGAGCTGGGTGCTGGGGGTGAGGTACCTACTGTACATGGTCCATGTATCTGAGCTATGCAGGAGGGTGGGTATTACTACAGCCCTGTAGACCATGAGCTGGGTGCTGGGGGTGACATATCTACTGTACATTGTCCATGTATCTGAGCTGTACAGGAGGATGGGTATTACTACAGCCCTGTAGACCATGAGCTGGGTGCTGGGGGTGACATATCTACTGTACATTGTCCATGTATCTGAGCTGTACAGGAGGATGGGTATTACTACAGCCCTGTAGACCATGAGCTGGGTGCTGGGGTTGAGATACCTACTGTACATGGTCCATGTGTCTGAACTATACAGGATGCTGGGTATTACTACAGCCCTGTAGACTATGAGCTGGGTGCTGGGGGTGAGATATCTACTGTACATGGTCCATGTATCTGAGCTGTACAGGAGGGTGGGTATTACTACAACCCTGTAGACCATGAGCTGGGTGCTGGGAGTGAGATACCTACTGTACGTGGTCCATGTATCTGAGCTATACAGGAGGGTGGGTATTACTACAGCCCTGTAGACCATGAGCTGGGTGCTGGGGGTGAGATACCTACTGTACATGGTCCATGTATCTGAGCTATACAGGAGGGTGGGTATTACTACAGCCCTGTAGACCATGAGCTGGGTGGTAGGTTTGAGGGCCTGGTCTTCAAACACTCTTTTCCTCAGGCTGCACTGACGCACTGGAGGCAGTGTTTGATCTCATTGT
The DNA here is from genome assembly GCF_044704955.1 of Pristiophorus japonicus. NCBI lineage: Eukaryota > Metazoa > Chordata > Chondrichthyes > Pristiophoridae > Pristiophorus > Pristiophorus japonicus. The sequence goes on along the minus strand of NW_027254561.1, from coordinate 199,585 downwards.
CAATGTCTGCCCTTGTTGATAAGAGACTCCCGAGGTCTGGGAAATGGTCCACTTTGTCCAGGGCCGCTGACAATAAGGGCGCCAAGGTTATCAGGAGCGGGCAGGGAAGTGCAGTTGAAAGCAAGAAAGACTTAGATTTATAGAGCGCCTTTTAGTAATGACTCTCGAGCCTGGTTCCTGTAAACTCACTCAGGGGCAACCTGATCCATCTATCCTCCAGCCCGAGAGTGCCAGCGTGACAAAGAGACCCATACAGGTGACCAAGCACACATGCCACATGTGTACAGCCTGACGACCTCCGACCGCGACGCCCTCTGGTGTCTGGTGACCCCCACGCCTTAATACACAACACCATTCCCCCTTTTAAAATCTGAACAACAGTCGTTTTACAAATTAAGACCGTCTGGGACTTCCCTCTCACGAGTTGATGATCTCAGTTCAACTTTGTCTCTGGGCGAGGGTTCTGAGTCCGTTGAGACTGAGGGCTGAGTCGCCAATCTGATGGGAGTGGTCATCACCACATCAGAGACTGAAGGTTCAGAGTCAGTAATGTCAGCAGAGTCCTCTGATGAGTGAACAACGGTTGGTTGGTCACTGATCTGCATCTTCCTCACTCGGTTCCAGTTCATCCGTGTGAACTGCATGTGAAAAAGGAACGGCAGTAGTCATGGGGGATTTTAACCTACATATCGACTGGTCAAATCAAATCGCACGGGGTAGCCTGGAGGAAGAATTCATAGAATGCATACGGGATTGTTTCTTAGAACAGTATGTTACAGAACCTACAAGGGAGCAAGCTATCTTAGATCTGGTCCTGTGTAATGAGACAGGAATAATAAACGATCTCCCAGTAAAAGATCCTCTCGGAATGAGTGATCACAGTATGGTTGAATTTGTAATACAGATTGAGGCTGAGGAAGTAGTGTCTCAAATGAGCGTACGATGCTTAAACAAAGGGGACTACAGTGGGATGAGGGCAGAGTTGGCTAAAGTAGACTGGGAACACAGACGAAACGGTGGCACAATTGAGGAACAGTGGAGGACTTTTAAGGAGCTCTTTCATAGTGCTCAACAAAAATATATTCCAGTGAAAAAGGGCGGTAAGAGAAGGGATAACCAGCCGTGGATAACCAAGGAAATAAAGGAGAGTATCAAATTAAAAACCAATGCATATAAGGTGGCCAAGGTTACTGGGAAACTAGAAGATTGGGAAAATTTTAAACGACAGCAAAGAATGACTAAGAAAGCAATAAAGAAAGAAAAGATAGATTCCGAAAGTAAACTTGCACAAAACATAAAAAGATAGTAAAAGCTTTTACAGATATATAAAACGGAAAAGAGTGACTAAATTAAATGTTGTTCCCTCAGAAGGTGAGAAGGGGGATTTAATAATGGGAAATGTGGAAGTGGCTGAGACCTTAAACAATTATTTTGCTTCGGTCTTCACAGTGGAAGACACAGAAACCATGCCAGAAATTGCTGGTCACAGGAATGTGGGAAGGGAGGACCTTGAGACAATCACTATCACTAGGGGGGTAGTGCTGGACAGGCTAATGGGACTCAAGGTAGACAAGTCCCCTGGTCCTGATGAAATGCATCCCAAGGGTATTAAAAGAGATGGCGGAAGTTATAGCAGATGCATTCGTTATAATCTACCAAAATTCTCTGGACTCTGGGGAGGTACCAGCGGATTGGAAAGCAGCTAATGTAACGCCACTGTTTAAAAAAGGGGGCAGACAAAAGGCAGGTAACTATAGGCCGGTTAGTTTAACATCTGTAGTGGGGAAAATGCTTGAAGCTATCATTAAGGAAGAAATAGCGGGACATCTAGATAGGAATAGTGCAATCAAGCAGACACAGCATGGATTCATGAAGGGGAAATCATGTTTAACTAATTTACTGGAATTCTTTGAGGATATAACGAGCATGGTGGATAGAGGTGTACCGATGGATGTGGTGTATTTAGATTTCCAAAAGGCATTCGATAAGGTGCCACACAAAAGGTTACTGCAGAAGGTAAAGGTACACGGAGTCAGAGGAAATGTATTCGCATGGATAGAGAATTGGCTGGCTAACAGAAAGCAGAGAGTCGGGATAAATGGGTCCTTTTCCGGTTGGAAATCGGTGGTTAGTGGTGTGCCACAGGGATCAGTGCTGGGACCACAACTGTTTACAATATACATAGATGACCTGGAAGAGGGGACAGAGTGTAGTGTAACAAAATTTGCAGATGGCACAAAGATTAGTGGGAAAGCGGGTTGTGTAGAGGACACAGAGAGGCTGCAAGGAGATTTAAATAGGTTAAGCGAATGGGCTAAAGTTTGGCAGATGGAATACAATGTCGGAAAGTGTGAGGTCATCCACCTTGGGGAAAAAAACAGTAAAAGGGAATATTATTTGAATGGGGAGAAATTACAACATGCTGCGGTGCAGAGGGACCTGGGGGTCCTTGTGCATGAATCCCAAAAAGTAAGTTTGCAGGTGCAGCAGGTGATCAGGAAGGCGAATGGAATGTTGGCCTTCATTGTGAGAGGGATGGAGTACAAAAGCAGGGAGGTCCTGCTGCAACTGTATAAGGTATTGGTAAGGCCGCACCTGGAGTACTGCGTGCAGTTTTGGTCACCTTACTTAAGGAAGGATATACTGGCTTTGGAGGGGGTACAGAGACGATTCACTAGGCTGATTCCGGAGATGAGGGGGTGACCTTATGATGATAGATTGAGTAGACTGGGTCTTTACTCGTTGGAGTTCAGAAGGATGAGGGGTGATCTTCTAGAAACATTTAAAATAATGAAAGGGATAGACAAGATAGAGGCAGAGAGGTTGTTTCCACTGGTCGGGGAGACTAGAACTAGGGGGGCACAGCCTCAAAATACGGGGGAGACAATTTAAAACCGAGTTGAGAAGGAATTTCTTCTCCCAGAGGGTTGTGAATCTGTGGAATTCTCTGCCCAAGGAAGCAGTTGAGGCTAGCTCATTGAATGTATTCAAGTCACAGATAGATAGATGTTTAACCAATAAGGGAATTAAGGGTTACGGGGAGAGGGCGGGTAAGTGGAGCTGAGTCCACGGCCAGATCAGCCATGATCTTGTTGAATGGCGGAGCAGGCTCGAGGGGCTAGATGGCCCACCCCTGTTCCTGATTCTTGTGTTCCAATGTTCATCCGTGTGCCGCAGTTTAACCCGGTCAAGGTGTTTCCTGCATGTTTTGTCCATTCTTGAGCACGACAATAAACACTCTGTGACCCTCCTTGGCTGTAACAGTGCCGGCGACCCACTTTGGACCTTGACCACGGTTCAGTCCATGAACCGGATCGTTGACCGAGATGTCCCGTGACACCATTGCTGACCTTGACGTCTGTTTTCAACACGATCGTTGAAATCGGGATGAACAAGAGAAAAGCCTGGTCTCGCGGTTTCTCTCCATCAGTCGTTCAGCAGGAGGAACCCCAGTGAGCGTATGATGTCTTGACCTGTAACTGAGCAATATACGTGACGACCGTCTCTGCAGTGAGCCCTGAGTTGCACTTTCCATACTTTGCTTGGATCGTTTGATCGGCACGCTCTGCTTGACCATGAGAAGCAGGCTTGAATGGAGCTGATCTCACGCGTCTGATGCCACTGAGTTTCATGAACTCCTGGAACTCAGTGGCATCAGACGCGTGAGATCAGCTCACAACAACAATGTCAGGCAAACCATGAGTCGCAAACACGATACGAAGGCTCTCAACGGTAGCTGTCGACGTGCTGGATGACATAACAACACACTCTGTCCACGTGGAATGTGCATCTACTGGGACAAAGAACATCTTTCCTGGGAACAGGCCCCCGCAAAATCGATGTGGACCGTGGTTTGCATGGCCACGACCTAAGGTCAGCAGAAATTCCGCTGGTACTTTAGTAAGCTGCATGCAAGTATTGCACTGATGCACGCATGATTCCAGATCAGAGTCAATTCTAGGCCATCAAACATGAGACCTAGCAATGGACTTCATCATGACATAGCAACATAGAAAATAGGTGCAGGAGTAGACCATTTGGCCCTTCGAGCCTGCACCACCATTCAATAAGATCATGGCTGATCCTTCACCTCAGTACCTCATTCCTGCTTTCTCTCCATACCCCTTGATCCCTTGAGCCGTAAGGACCATATCTAACTCCCTCTGGAATATATCCAATGAGCTGGCCTCAACAACTCTCTGTGGCAGGGAATTCCACAGGTTCACCACTCTCTGGGTGAAGAAGTTTCTCCTCATCTCGGTCCTAAATGGCTTCCCCCTTATCCTCAGACTGTGTGACCCCTGGTTCTGGACTTCCCCAACATCGGGAACATTCTTCCTGCATCGAACCTGTCCAGTCCCGTCAGAATTTTATATGTTTCTATGAGATCCCCCCCCCTCATTCTTCTAAACTCCAGTGAATATAAAGCCTAGTCGATCCAGTCTCTCCTCATATGTCAGTCCCGCCATCCCGGGAATCAGTCTGGTGAACCTTCGCTACACTCCCTCAATAGCAAGAATGTCCTTCCTCAGGTTAGGAGACCAAAACTGAACACAATACTCCAGGTGAGGCCTCACCAGGGCCCTGTACAACTGCAATAAGACCTCCCTGCTCCTGTACTCAAATCCTCTCGCTATGAAGGCCAACATGCCATTTGCCGCCTTCACCGCCTGCATGCCAACCTTCAATGACAATACCAGGATGAGCGCTCTGAAGTTCACGTACAAATGTTTCGGGACCTTTCTTGGGCATAACAGCACGATGACCCCACAGTAAGCAGTCCGACTGAATGGACAGCTCGTCCTTGCGACGGTTGTAAGGTTTGATCTCATCGCACATCTCCACAGGCACGGCAGACCAATCACCACTGAGTACACACCGTTTCACAACCCATGAAACAGGGTCATGACTGGTCCAGATCCTAACTTGTTGAGCAGTGACAGGGAGTTCCTTCACTCTCAAAAGCGTCCATTACCAACAGTAGATCTGCAGGTTGAGGCATCTCCAGCTCTGGTGTGGGCAACGGCAGACGGCCCAATGCATCGGCACAATTCTTGATACTAGGTCTATGACGGATGACATAATCACAGGCCGACAATGTCAGCGCCCACCTTTTGAATGCGGGACGATGCATTGGTATTAATACCTTTTGTTTTCCGCAAACAATGAAATGGGTGGCTTGTGATCCGTTTCGAGTTCAAAACGAAGACCAAACAGGTACTGGTCCGCATTTTTTTTGTTGACCCCATACACACAAGGCCAAAACTTTTTTTTCCTACCATGCCGTAAGCTCTTTCCGCCTTTGACAAACTTCCCGAAGCGCACGCAACAGACTGTAGCTTGCCCGAGTCATTTGCTTGTTGGAGTACGCAGCCAACCCCATATGAGGAAGCATCGCAGGCCAAGACAAGACGCTTACGCGGGTCATAATGAACAAGCAGCTTGTTTGAACAGAGCGAGTTCTTGGTTTTCTCAAAGGCTCTATCTTGCGACGCACCCCCAGACCCAGTTGTCGCCTTTTCTTAGTAACACGTGCAGTGGCTCTCGTAAAGTGCTCACTCTGGGTAAGCAATGACCAAAGTAGTTGAGTAGCCCAAGGAACAAACACAGCTCCGTCACATTCTGAGGCCTGGGTGCATTGTTGATGGCCTCGGTTTTCGAATCAGTCGGCCTGATGCCATCAGCAGCAATCTTCCTCCCGAAGAATTCGACTTCAGGTGCCACGAATACCCACTTCGAGCGTTTCACCCGGAGTCCCACTTTGTCCAGACGCTGTTGGACCTCTTCAAGTTTGTTCAGATGTTCAGCAGTGTCGCGACCCGTGACCAGAATGGCATCTTGAAACACGACAGTTCTAGGAACGGACTTCAGTAAACTCTCCATATTCCTCTGAAATCTGTCTGCAGCCCAACGAATCCCAAAAGAACCGTCCTTTGTGGGTGTTGATGCAGGTGAGTTTCTTCGAAGTGTCGACAAAGCTCCTGGGTCATATCGGCCGACGTCAGATCCAGTTTAGCGAACGACTTTCCACCGGCTAGCACGGCGAACAGGTCATCAGCCTTCGGTAGCGGATACTGATCCTGTTTGGAAAATCGGTTAATCGTAACCTGGTAGTCTCCACAAATCCTGACGGTGCCCTCGCTCTTCAACACAGGAACAATGGGACTGGCCCACTTGTTAAACTCGACCGGTGGTATGATCCCTTCACGCTGGAGTGTGTCAAGCTCAATTTCAACCTCCTCCCTCATCATGTACGGAACAGACCGAGCTTTGTGATGAGACAGGCCTTGCATTGGAGTCCAGGTGAATCTCCACTTTAGCTCCCGTAAAATTACCAATGCCCAGTTTCAAACAAAGAAGGAAACTTTTTCAACACTTGAGCACATGAAGTATCATCCACCGGGGACAACAACTTGACATCGTTCCAGTTCAGCTTGATTTTCTCGAGCCAATTCCTGCCCAACAGCGTTGGACCACTGCCTGGGACAATCCATAATGGTAGCTCGTGAACCGGTATGAGTTCCTTTGTGTAAGGACCCAACCTGGCATTGACTGGACTCAGCTGAGTCTGCACGGCCTCAGTGTCCCTCAGCTTGTCGAATGCCCTTTGGCTCATTATCAACTGGCTCGCACCCGTGTCCAGCTCCATTGATACACGCACGCCATTCAGCTTTTTACGTTGACGATTTAGATGAAGGAATTGAGTGTAATATCTCCAGGTTTGCAGATGACACTAAGCTGGGTGGCGGTGTGAGCTGTGAGGGGGACGCTAAGAGGCTGCAGGGTGACTTGGACAGGTTAGGTGAGCGGGCAAATGCATGGCAGATGCAGTATAATGTGGATAAATGTGAGGTTATCTGCCGCCAATCAGATAATATTCTATCTTCCTGTTTTTGCCCCCAAAGTGGATAACCTCACATTTATCCACATTATACTGCATCTGCCATGCATTTGCCCCACTCACCTAACCTGTCCAAGTCACCCTACAGCCTCTTAGCGTCCTCCTCACAGCTCACACCGCCACCCAGCTTAGTGTCATAGAAACATAGAAAATAGGTGCAGGAGTAGGCCATTCGGCCCTTCTAGCCTGCACCAACATTCAATGAGTTCATGGCTGAACATGCAACTTCAGTACCCCATTCCTGCTTTCTCACCATACCCCTTGATCCCCCGAGTAGTAAGGACTTCATCTAACTCCCTTTTTGAATATATTTAGTGAATTGGCCCCAACAACTTTCTGTGGTAGAGAATTCCACAGGCTCACCACTCTCTGGGTGAAGAAGTTTCTCCTCATCTCGGTCCTAAATGGCTTCCCCCTTATCCTTAGACTGTGTCCCCTGGTTCTGGACTTCCCCAACATTGGGAACATTCTTCCTGCATCTAACCTGTCTAACCCCGTCAGAATTTTAAACGTTTCTATGAGGTCCCCTCTCATTCTTCTGAACTCCAGTGAATACAAGCCCAGTTGATCCAGTCTTTCTTGATAGGTCAGTCCCACCATCCCGGGAATCAGTCTGGTGAACCTTCGCTGCACTCCCTCAATAGCAAGAATGTCCTTCCTCAGGTTAGGAGACCAAAACTGTACACAATACTCCAGGTGTGGCCTCACCAAGGCCCTGTACAACTGTAGCAACAGCTCCCTGCCCCTGTACTCAAATCCCCTCGCTATGAAGGCCAACATGCCATTTGCTTTCTTAACCGCCTGCTGTACCTGCATGCCAACCTTCAATGACTGATGTACCATGACACTCAGGTCTCGTTGCACCTCCCCTTTTCCTAATCTGTCACCATTCAGATAATAGTCTGTCTCTCTGTTTTTACCACCAAAGTGGATAACCTCACATTTATCCACATTATACTTCATCTGCCATGCATTTGCCCACTCACCGAACCTATCCAAGTCACTCTGCAGCCTAATAGCATCCTCCTCGCAGCTCACACTGCCACCCAACTTAGTGTCATCCGCAAATTTGGAGATACTACATTTAATCCCCTCGTCTAAATCATTAATGTACAGTGTAAACAGCTGGGGCCCCAGCACAGAACCTTGCGGTACCCCACTAGTCACTGCCTGCCATTCTGAAAAGTCCCCATTTACTCCTACTCTTTGCTTCCTGTCTGACAACCAGTTCTCAATCCATGTCAGCACACTACCCCCAATCCCATGTGCTTTAACTTTGCACATTAATCTCTTGTGTGGGACCTTGTCGAACGCCTTCTGAAAGTCCAAATATACCACATCAACTGGTTCTCCCTTGTCCACTCTACTGGAAACATCCTCAAAAAATTCCAGAAGATTTGTCAAGCATGATTTCCCTTTCACAAATCCATGCTGACTTGGACCTATCATGTCACCTCTTTCCAAATGCGCTGCAAACTTGGAGATATTACACTTAATTCCTTCGTCTAAATCATTAATGTACAATGTAAACAGCTGGGGTCCCAGCACTGAGCCCTGCGGCACCCCACTAGTCACTGCCTGCCATTCTGAAAAGGACCCGTTTATCCCGACTCTGCTTCCTGTCTGCCAACCAGTTCTCTATCCACGTCAGTACATTACCCCCAATACCATGTGCTTTAATTTTACACACTAATCTCTTGTGCGGGACCTTGTCAAAAGGCTCTTCACCACCTGCTGTACCTGCATGCCAACCTTCAATGACTGATGTACCATGACACCCAGGTCTCGTTGCACCTCCCCTTTTCCTAATCTGTCACCAGTCAGATAATAGTCTGTCTCTCTGTTTTTGCCTTTGGAAAGTCCAAATGCACCACATCCACCGGTTCTCCCTTGTCCACTCTGCGAGTTACATCCGCAAAAAATTCCAGAAGATTTGTTAAGCATAATTTCCCCTTGCTGACTTGGTCCAATCCATGCTGACTCGGACCGATCCTGTCACTGCTTTCCAAATGCGCTGCTATTCCATCTTTAATAATTGATTCCAACATTTTCCCCACTACTGATGTCAGACTAACCGGTCTATAATTACCCGTTTTCTCTCTCCCTCCCTGTTTAAACAGTGGTGTTACATTAGCTACCCTCCAGTCCATAGGAACTGATCCAGAGTCGAGAGACTGTTGGAAAATGACCACCAATGCATCCACTATTTCTAGGGCCACTTAGTCTGCATCCCAGAGTGCTTAACGGTCAGGCCCCGGAGATTTATCAGCCTTCAATTCCATCAATTTCCCTCGTCCCAGTTTCCCGCCTACTAAGGATTTCCTTCAGTTCCTCCTTCTCACTCGACCCTCCGAATGACCTGCTTTCTCTCTCTCCCTCTGCCTCTCCCTCTCTCTCTCTCTCTACCTCTGCCTCTCCCTCTCTCTCTCTCTCTCTCTCTCCTTCTGCCTCTCCCTCTCTCTCTCTCTCCCTCTGCCTCTCCCTCCCTCTCTCCCTCTCCTTCTCCCTCTCTCTCTCTCCTTCTGCCTCTCTCTCTCTCTCTCTCTCTCTCTGCCTCTCTCTCTCTCCCTCTCCCTCTCTCTCTCTCTCCCTCCCCCTCTCTCCCTCTCCCTCTCCCTCTTTCTCCCTCTCCCTCTCCCTCTTTCTCCCTCTCCCTCTCCCTCTCCCTCTCTCCCTTCCTCCCTTTGTCTTTTTAAAAAAAAAAGGGCCCTTGCATTTATATATAGCCAGCCCCTTCCCCCTTCCCCTCCCCCCCCCCCCCCCCCCGGACCGGCGGGACGTCCCCCCCGAGGTGCTTCGCGGCCCTCGACGTGCATTGGCCGCCGCTGCACCGCGGGGAAAGGCGGCGGCGGCGGCCAACCTGCGCACAGCAAGATCCCGCTCGCGGCGACGACGGCGGCTCGGGTAACCTCTCGGTTTGTGACGCGGGGTGGAAGGGGGTAAATATTGTGGCGGGGGGAACCGGCGGCTAAAACCCCCCCCTCCCCTCCCCTCCCCTCCCCCCCCCCCCCTCCCCTCCCCCCCCCCCCCCCCCCAGATCCTGTCCCTTTGAGAGAGAGACAGAGAGCATTGTTTGATCTGGTCAGTGTGTGTTGTGGTGTCTGTTGTGTGCCCCTCAACAAGATGGCGGCCGCGCGTGTGTGTGTTGTGCGTTGCGGGGGCTGGTGCCCCGCAACAAGATGGCGGCCGCGCGTGCGCCGCTCCCCTGGCTGGCGGGCTCGCTGCCCCGCAACAAGATGGCGGCCGCGCCCCCCACACACCCACACAGAGAGAGAGAGAGAGAGGAGAAGCGCGCATGCGCGGCGCCCCTCAGACTTAAATGCCACCTTCAAGAATGTTTTATTTTTTGTTTTTCTCAACGGCTGCTGGCCGCCGGTTGCCTCCAGAAGAAAATAAATCAGAGCATTTGTGAAAAGGAAGGAAGGTGGGGGGGGGAGGTTGTTGTTGGTCACCTCTGACCCCTGACCCTCCTGTAAAAGAGGCTAAGTGGCCTGGCACGCCGCGCGCAGAGCTCGACGGGAAAATCCCTTTTAAGGGACAAGGGTCGCGGGCGGAGGGCGATTATCCGAAAAAAAAAACCCCCGCCCCGCATTTAAATTGTTTTTAAACTGCCAGTCCTGCTTGGAGGAGGTCAACCGGAAGTGCGGCCCAGCCCCTCCCCCCCCCCGCTTCCGCCCGCCGCCCGCCGCCGGGCGCCATGGCCCAGGCCCCGGGCCCCGGGCCCTTCCCGCTGCACCGGCTGGTCTGGGACAACCGCTACCGGGAGCTGGAGGCCGCGCTGCAGCGGGCCCAGGTAACCCGCGGGGGATCCTATGTAAACAGTGGTGGTCACACCCGGGGGGGGATCCTATGTAAACAGTGGTGGTCACACCCGGGGGGGGGATCCTATGTAAACAGTGGTGGTCACACCCGGGGGGGGATCCTATGTAAACAGTGGTGGTCACACCCGGGGGGGGGATCCTATGTAAACAGTGGTGGTCACACCCGGGGGGGGGGGGGATCCTATGTAAACAGTGGTGGTCACACCCGGGGGGGGGGATCCTATGTAAACAGTGGTGGTCACACCCGGGGGGGGATCCTATGTAAACAGTGGTGGTCACACCCGGGGGGATCCTATGTAAACAGTGGTGGTCACACCCAGGGGGCTGGGGGGATCCTATGTAAACAGTGGTGGTCACACCCCGGGGGGGATCCTATGTAAACAGTGGTGGTCACACCCGGGGGGGGATCCTATGTAAACAGTGGTGGTCACACCCGGGGGGGATCCTATGTAAACAGTGGTGGTCACACCCGGGGGCTGGGGGGATCCTATGTAAACAGTGGTGGTCACACCCCGGGGGGGATCCTATGTAAACAGTGGTGGTCACACCCGGGGGGGATCCTATGTAAACAGTGGTGGTCACACCCGGGGGGGGATCCTATGTAAACAGTGGTGGTCACACCCGGGGGGATCCTATGTAAACAGTGGTGGTCACACCCGGGGGGGATCCTATGTAAACAGTGGTGGTCACACCCGGGGGGGATCCTATGTAAACAGTGGTGGTCACACCCGGGGGGGGGATCCTATGTAAACAGTGGTGGTCACACCCGGGGGCTGGGGGGGGATCCTATGTAAACAGTGGTGGTCACACCCGCGGGGGATCCTATGTAAACAGTGGTGGTCACACCCCGGGGGGGGATCCTATGTAAACAGTGGTGGTCACACCCGGGGGGATCCTATGTAAACAGTGGTGGTCACACCCGGGGGCTGGGGAGGGGATCCTATGTAAACAGTGGTGGTCACACCCGCGGGGGATCCTATGTAAACAGTGGTGGTCACACCCGGGGGGGGATCCTATGTAAACAGTGGTGGTCACACCCGGGGGGGGGATCCTATGTAAACAGTGGTGGTCACACCCGGGGGGGGGGGGATCCTATGTAAACAGTGGTGGTCACACCCGGGGGGGGGGGGATCCTATGTAAACAGTGGTGGTCACACCCGGGGGGGGGATCCTATGTAAACAGTGGTGGTCACACCCGGGGGGATCCTATGTAAACAGTGGTGGTCACACCCAGGGGGCTGGGGGGATCCTATGTAAACAGTGGTGGTCACACCCCGGGGGGGATCCTATGTAAACAGTGGTGGTCACACCCGGGGGGGGATCCTATGTAAACAGTGGTGGTCACACCCGGGGGGGATCCTATGTAAACAGTGGTGGTCACACCCGGGGGCTGGGGGGATCCTATGTAAACAGTGGTGGTCACACCCCGGGGGGGATCCTATGTAAACAGTGGTGGTCACACCCGGGGGGGATCCTATGTAAACAGTGGTGGTCACACCCGGGGGGGGATCCTATGTAAACAGTGGTGGTCACACCCGGGGGGGATCCTATGTAAACAGTGGTGGTCACACCCGGGGGGGGATCCTATGTAAACAGTGGTGGTCACACCCGGGGGGGATCCTATGTAAACAGTGGTGGTCACACCCGGGGGGGGGATCCTATGTAAACAGTGGTGGTCACACCCGGGGGCTGGGGGGGGATCCTATGTAAACAGTGGTGGTCACACCCGCGGGGGATCCTATGTAAACAGTGGTGGTCACACCCCGGGGGGGGATCCTATGTAAACAGTGGTGGTCACACCCGGGGGGATCCTATGTAAACAGTGGTGGTCACACCCGGGGGCTGGGGAGGGGATCCTATGTAAACAGTGGTGGTCACACCCAGGGGGGATCCTATGTAAACAGTGGTGGTCACACCCAGGGGGGATCCTATGTAAACAGTGGTGGTCACACCCGGGGGGATCCTATGTAAACAGTGGTGGTCACACCCGGGGGCTGGGGGGATCCTATGTAAACAGTGGTGGTCACACCCGGGGGGATCCTATGTAAACAGTGGTGGTCACACCCGGGGGGGGGATCCTATGTAAACAGTGGTGGTCACACCCGGGGGGGATCCTATGTAAACAGTGGTGGTCACACCCAGGGGGCTGGGGGGATCCTATGTAAACAGTGGTGGTCACACCCGGGGGGATCCTATGTAAACAGTGGTGGTCACACCCAGGGGGGATCCTATGTAAACAGTGGTGGTCACACCCGGGGGGATCCTATGTAAACAGTGGTGGTCACACCCGGGGGCTGGGGGGATCCTATGTAAACAGTGGTGGTCACACCCGGGGGGGATCCTATGTAAACAGTGGTGGTCACACCCGGGGGGGGGATCCTATGTAAACAGTGGTGGTCACACCCGGGGGGGATCCTATGTAAACAGTGGTGGTCACACCCGGGGGGGGGGATCCTATGTAAACAGTGGTGGTCACACCCGCGGGGATCCTATGTAAACAGTGGTGGTCACACCCCGGGGGGGGATCCTATGTAAACAGTGGTGGTCACACCCCGGGGGGCTGGGGGATCCTATGTAAACAGTGGTGGTCACACCCGGGGGCTGGGGGGGATCCTATGTAAACAGTGGTGGTCACACCCAGGGGGCTGGGGGGATCCTATGTAAACAGTGGTGGTCACACCCGGGGGCTGGGGGGATCCTATGTAAACAGTGGTGGTCACACCCGGGGGGGGATCCTATGTAAACAGTGGTGGTCACACCCAGGGGGCTGGGGGGATCCTATGTAAACAGTGGTGGTCACACCCCGGGGGGGATCCTATGTAAACAGTGGTGGTCACACCCCGGGGGGGGATCCTATGTAAACAGTGGTGGTCACACCCGGGGGGGGGGGGGATCCTATGTAAACAGTGGTGGTCACACCCAGGGGGGATCCTATGTAAACAGTGGTGGTCACACCCAGGGGGCTGGGGGGATCCTATGTAAACAGTGGTGGTCACACCCGGGGGGGGATCCTATGTAAACAGTGGTGGTCACACCCCGGGGGGGGATCCTATGTAAACAGTGGTGGTCACACCCCGGGGGGGGATCCTATGTAAACAGTGGTGGTCACACCCCGGGGGGGGATCCTATGTAAACAGTGGTGGTCACACCCAGGGGGCTGGGGGGGATCCTATGTAAACAGTGGTGGTCACACCCGGGGGGGGGATCCTATGTAAACAGTGGTGGTCACACCCAGGGGGGGGATCCTATGTAAACAGTGGTGGTCACACCCGGGGGGGGGATCCGATGTAAACAGTGGTGGTCACACCCGGGGGGCTGGGGGGATCCTATGTAAACAGTGGTGGTCACACCCGGGGGCTGGGGGGATCCGATGTAAACAGTGGTGGTCACACCCAGGGGGGGATCCTATGTAAACAGTGGTGGTCACACCCCGGGGGCTGGGGGGATCCTATGTAAACAGTGGTGGTCACACCCAGGGGCTGGGGGGGGGGATCCTATGTAAACAGTGGTGGTCACACCCGGGGCTGGGGGGGGATCCTATGTAAACAGTGGTGGTCACACCCGGGGGGGATCCTATGTAAACAGTGGTGGTCACACCCGGGGGCTGGGGGGATCCTATGTAAACAGTGGTGGTCACACCCGGGGGGGGATCCTATGTAAACAGTGGTGGTCACACCCGGGGGCTGGGGGGATCCTATGTAAACAGTGGTGGTCACACCCAGGGGGCTGGGGGGATCCTATGTAAACAGTGGTGGTCACACCCGGGGGGGATCCTATGTAAACAGTGGTGGTCACACCCCAGGGGGGATCCTATGTAAACAGTGGTGGTCACACCCCGGGGGGGATCCTATGTAAACAGTGGTGGTCACACCCAGGGGGGGATCCTATGTAAACAGTGGTGGTCACACCCCGGGGGGGATCCTATGTAAACAGTGGTGGTCACACCCAGGGGGGGATCCTATGTAAACAGTGGTGGTCACACCCCGGGGGGGATCCTATGTAAACAGTGGTGGTCACACCCAGGGGGGGATCCTATGTAAACAGTGGTGGTCACACCCAGGGGGCTGGGGGGATCCTATGTAAACAGTGGTGGTCACACCCGGGGGGGATCCTATGTAAACAGTGGTGGTCACACCCGCGGGGGATCCTATGTAAACAGTGGTGGTCACACCCCGGGGGGGATCCTATGTAAACAATGGTGGTCACACCCAGGGGGGGATCCTATGTAAACAGTGGTGGTCACACCCCGGGGGGGATCCTATGTAAACAGTGGTGGTCACACCCGCGGGGGATCCTATGTAAACAGTGGTGGTCACACCCGCGGGGGATCCTATGTAAACAGTGGTGGTCACACCCCGGGGGGGATCCTATGTAAACAGTGGTGGTCACACCCGCGGGGGATCCTATGTAAACAGTGGTGGTCACACCCGCGGGGGATCCTATGTAAACAGTGGTGGTCACACCCAGGGGGGGATCCTATGTAAACAGTGGTGGTCACACCCCGGGGGGGATCCTATGTAAACAGTGGTGGTCACACCCGCGGGGGATCCTATGTAAACAGTGGTGGTCACACCCGCGGGGGATCCTATGTAAACAGTGGTGGTCACACCCCGGGGGGGATCCTATGTAAACAGTGGTGGTCACACCCGGGGGGCTGTGGGGGGATCCTATGTAAACAGTGGTGGTCACACCCGGGGGCAGGGGGGATCCTATGTAAACAGTGGTGGTCACACCCGGGTGGCTGGGGGGATCCTATGTAAACAGTGGTGGTCACACCGGGGGGCCGGGGCGGGATCCCTATGTAAACAGTGGCGGTCACGCCGGGGTGGGATCCCCTATGTAAACAGTGGCGGTCATGCCGCGGCGGGGGGATCCCCTATGTAAACAGTGGTGGTCACGCCGGGGGGCATTGTGGCGGGGGTCATATGTAAACAGTCGCGGTCACGCGGGCAGGGTCATGGTCATATGTAAACAGTCGCGGCCACGCGGGGCAGCGTGTCGGGGTCCTCTGTAAACAGTCGCGGTCACGCCGGGGCAGTGTGGCAGGGGGTCCTTTGTAAACAGTCGCGGTCACACCGGGGCAGTGTGGCAGGGGGGTCCTATGTAAACAGTCGCGGTGACGCGGGGCAGGGTGGCGGGGCTCCTCTGTAAACAGTCGCGGTGACGCGGGGCAGTGTCGCAGTCCTATGTAAACAGTCGCGGCCACGCGGGGCAGGGTGGCGGGGTCTATGTAAACAGTCGCGGTCAGGGGCAGGGTGGCGGGTCCTATGTAAACAGTCGCGGTCACGCGAGCAGGGTGGCGGGGGTCCTATGTAAACAATCACGGTCACGCGAGCAGGGTGGAGGGTCCTATGTAAACAGTCGCGGTCACGCGGGGCAGGGTGGCGGGGTCCGATGTAAACAGTCGCGGTCACGCCGGGGCAGTGTGGCAGGGGGTCCTATGTAAACAGTCGCGGTGACGCGGGGCAGGTTGGCGGGGGTCCTATGTAAACAGTCGCGGTGACGCGGGGCAGGGTGGCGGAGTCACGCGGGGCAGAGTGTTGGGATCCTCTGTAAACAGTTGCGGTCACGCAGGATGGCGGGGGTCCTCTGCAAACAGTCGCGGTCACGCAGTCAGGGTCTCGGGTCTTATGTAAACAGTCGCGGTCACGCGGGCAGGGTCATGGTCGTATGTAAACAGTCACGGGCCTGTGGGCAGTGTCGCGGTCCTATGTAAACAGTCACGGTCACGCGGGCAGGGTCGCGGGTCTTATGTAAACAGTCGCGGTCACGCGGGCAGGGTCATGGTCGTATGTAAACAGTCATGGTCACGCGGGGCAAGTTGGCGGGTCCTATGTAAACAGTCACGGTCACGCAGAGCAGGGTGGCGGGTCCTATGTAAACAGTCGCAGTCACACGGGCAAGGTGGGTCCTATGTAAACAGTCACGGTCACGCGGGGCAGGGTCATGGTCGTATGTTAACAGTCACGGGCCTGTGGGCAGTGTCGCGGTCCGATGTAAACAGTCGCGCTCACGTGGGGCAGGGTGGCGGGTCCTATGTATACAGTCGCGGTCACGCGGGGCAGGGTGGCGGGTCCTATGTAAACAGTCGCGGTCAAGCGGGGCAGGGTGGCGGGTCCTATGTAAACAGTCACGGTCACGCAGGGCACGGTGGCGGGTCCTATGTAAAAGGTCGCGGTCACGCTGGCACGGTCATGGTCGTATGTAAACAATCACGGGCCTGTGGGCAGTGGCGCGGTCCTATGTAAACAGTCGCGGTCACGCGGGCAGTGTCATGGTTGTATGTAAACAGTGACGGGCCTGTGGGCAGTGTCGCGGTCCTATGTAAACAGTCATGGTCACGCGGGCAGGGTGGCGGGTCCTATGTAAACAGTCATGGTCACGCGGGGCAGGGTGGCGGGTCCTATGTAAACGGTCACGGTCACGCAGGGCAGGGTGGAGGTTCCTATGTAAAAGGTCGCGGTCACGCTGGCACGGTCATGGTCGTATGTAAACAATCACGGGCCTGTGGGCAGTGGCGCGGTCCTATGTAAACAGTCACGGTCACGCGGGCATGGCAGTGGGTCTTATGTAAACAGTCACGGTCACGCGGGGCAGGTTGGCGGGTCCTATGTAAACAGTCACAGTCACGCGGGGCAGGGTGGCGGGTCCTATGTAAACAGTCATGGTCACGCGGGGCAGGGTGGAGGGTCCTATGTAAACAGTCACGGTCACGCAGGGCAGGGTGGAGGGTCCTATGTAAACAGTCGCGGTCACGAGGGACAGGGTGGCGGGTCCTATGTAAACAGTCACAGTCACGTGGGGCAGGGTGGCGGGTCCTATGTAAACAGTCATGGTCACGCGGGGCAGGGTGGAGGGTCCTATGTAAACAGTCGCAGTCACGCGGGGCAGGGTAGCGGGTCCTGTATAAACAGTCGCGGTCACGCAGGCAGGGTCATGGTTATATGTAAACAGTGACGGGCCTGTGGGCAGTGTAGCGGTCCTATGTAAACAGTCACGGTCACGCGGGCAGGGTGGCGGGTCCTATGTAAACAGTCGCGGTCACGCTGGCACGGTCATGGTCGTATGTAAACAATCACGGGCCTGTGGGCAGTGTCTCCGGTGGTATGTAAACAGTCACGGTCACGCGGGCAGGGTCGCGGGTCCTATGTAAACAGTCACGGTCACGCGGGGCAGGTTGGCGGGTCCTATGTAAACAGTCACAGCCACGCGGGGCAGGGTGGCGGGTCCTATATAAACAGTCGCGGTCACGCGGGCAGGGTCATGGTCGTATGTAAACAGTCACGGGCCTGTGGGCAGTGTCGCGGTACTATGTAAACAGTCACGGTCACGCGGGCAGGGTCGCGGGTCCTATGTAAACAGTCACGGTCACGCGGGCAGGGTGGTGGGTCCTATTTAAACAGTCACGGTCACACGGGCAGGGTCGCGGGTCCTATGTAAACAGTCGCGGTCACGCGGGGCGGGGTGGCGGGTCCTATGTAAACAGTCACGGTCACGCGGGGCAGGGTGGCGGGTCCTATGTAAACAGTCACGGTCACGCGGGCAGGGTTGCGGCTCCTATGTAAACAGTCACGGGTCTGTGGGCAGGGTCGCGGGTCCTATGTAAACAGTCACGGTCACGCGGAGCAGGGTGGCGGCTCCTATGTAAACAGTTGCGGTCACACGGGCAGGGTGGCGGGACCGATGTAAACAGTCGCGGTCACGCAGGGCAGGGTGACGGGTCCCATGTAAACAGTCACTGTCACACGGGGCAGGGTGCCGGGTCCTATGTAAACAGTCATGGTCACGCGGGGCAGGGTGGAGGGTCCTATGTAAACAGTCGCGGTCACGCGGGGCAGGGTGGCGGGTCCTATGTAAACAGTCGCGGTCACGCGGGCAGGGTCATGGTCGTATGTAAACAGTCACGGGCCTGTGGGCAGTGTTGCGGTTCTATGTAAACAGTCACGGTCACGCGGGGCAGGTTGGCGGGTCCTATGTAAACAGTCACGGTCACGCGGGCAGGGTGGCGGGTCCTGTGTAAACAGTCACGGTCGCGTGGGGCAGGGTGGCGGGTCCTATGTAAACAGTCATGGTCACGCAGGGCA
This sequence comes from Pristiophorus japonicus, assembly GCF_044704955.1. NCBI lineage: Eukaryota > Metazoa > Chordata > Chondrichthyes > Pristiophoridae > Pristiophorus > Pristiophorus japonicus. The sequence goes on along the minus strand of NW_027254561.1, from coordinate 180,779 downwards.
GGATGGAGGGTCCTATGTAAACAGTCGCGGTCACGCGAGGCAGGGTGGCGGGTCCTATGTAAACAGTCGCGGTCACGGGCATTGTGGCGGGTCCTATGTAAACAGTCACGGTCACGTGGGGCAGGTTGGCGGGTCCTATGTAAACAGTCGCGGTCACGTGGGCAGGGTGGCGGGTCCTATGTAAACAGTCACGGTCACGCGGGGCAGGGTGGCGGGTCCTATGTAAACAGTTATGGTCACGCAGGGCAGGGTGGAGGGTCCTATGTAAACAGTCAAGGTCACGCGGGGCAGGGTGGCGGGTCCTATGTAAACAGTCACGGTTACGCGGGGCAGGTTGGCGGGTCCTATGTAAACAGTCGGGGTCACGCATGCAGGGTGGCGGGTCCTATGTAAACATTCACGGTCACGCGGGGCAGGGTGGCGGGTCCTATGTTAACAGTCATGGTCACGCAGGGCAGGGTGGAGGGTCCTATGTAAACAGTCAAGGTCACGCGGGGCAAGGTGGCGGGTCCTATGTAAACAGTCATGGTCACGCGGGGCAGGGTGGTGGGTCCTATGTAAACAGTCGCGGTCACGTGGGGCAGGGTTGCGGGTCCTATGTAAACAGTCACGGTCACGCGGGGCAGGGTGGCGGGTCCTATGTAAACAGTCACGGTCACGCGGGGCAGGGTGGCGGGTCCTATGTAAACAGCCACGGTCACGCGGGTAGGGTCGCGGGCCCTATATAAATAGTTACGGTTCTGTGGGCACGGTCCTGGTCTTATGTAAACAGTCACGGGCCTGTGGGCAGTGTCGCTGTCCTATGTAAACAGTCACGGTCACGCGGGGCAGGGTGTCGGGTCCTATGTAAACAGTCACGGTCACGTGGGGCAGGGTGGCGGGTCCTATGTAAACAGTTACGGTCATGCTGGGCAGGGTGGCGGGTCCTATGTAAACAGTCGTGGTCACATGGGCAGGGTGGTTGGTCCTATGTAAACAGTCACGGTCATGCAGGGCAGGGTGGAGGGTCCTATGTCAACAGTCGCGGTCAAGCGGGGCAGGGTGGCGGGTCCTATGTAAACAGTCACAGTCACGCGGGGCAGGGTGGCGGGTCCTATGTAAACAGTCATGGTCACGCGGGGCAGGGTGGAGGGTCCTATGTAAACAGTCGCAGTCACGCGGGGCAGGGTGGCGGGTCCTATATAAACAGTCGCTTTCACGCGGGCAGTGTCATGGTTGTATGTAAACAGTGACGGGCCTGTGGGCAGTGTCGCGGTCCTATGTAAACAGTCACGGTCACGCGGGCAGGGTGGCGGGTCCTATGTAAACTGTCGCGGTCACGCTGGCACGGTCATGGTCGTATGTAAACAATCACGGGCCTGTGGGCAGTGTCGCGGTCCTATGTAAATAGTCATGGTCACGCAGGCAGGGTCGCGGGTCGTATGTAAACAGTCACGGTCACGCGGGGCAGGTTGGCGGGTCCTATGTAAACAGTCACAGTCACGCGGGGCAGGGTGGCGGGTCCTATGTAAACAGTCATGGTCACGCGGGGCAGGGTGGAGGGTCCTATATAAACAGTCGCAGTCACGCGGGGCAGGGTGGCGGGTCCTATATAAACAGTCGCGGTCACGCGGGCAGGGTCATGGTTGTATGTAAACAGTGACGGGCCTGTGGGCAGTGTCGCGGTCCTATGTAAACAGTCGCGGTCACGCGGGGCAGGGTGGCGAGTCCTATGTAAACAGTTACGGTCACGCGGGGCAGGGTGGCGGGTCCTATGTAAACAGTCGCGGTCACGCGGGCAGGGTGGCGGGTCCTATGTAAACAGTCACGGTCACGCGGGGCAGGGTGGCGGGCCCTATGTAAACAGTCACGCTCACGCGGGCAGGGTCGCGGGTCCTATGTAAAAAGTCACGGTCACGCGGGGCAGGGTGGCGGGACCTATGTAAACAGTCGTGGTCACGCGGGGCAGGGTGGCGGGACCTATGTAAACAGTCACGGTCACGCGGGCAGGGTCGCGGGCCCTATGTAAACAGTCACGGGCCTGTGGGCAGTGTCACGGTCGTATGTAAACCGTCACGGGCCTGTGGGCAGGGTCACGCTCGTATGTAAACAGTCACGGGCCTGTGGGCAGGGTCACGGTCATATATAAACAGTCACGGTCGTATGGAAACAGTCCCTGTCGTATGTAAACTGTCACGGGCCCGTGTGAATGGTCACGGTGATATGTAAACTGTCACAGGCACGTGTGCATGGTCAAGGTTATATGTAAACTGCAATAGGCCTGTATGCATGGTGACGGTCATATGTAAACAGTAGTGGGCATGTGTGCATGGTCATGGTCGTGGGTAAACAGTCACGGGTCTGTGTAAAATGTCACGGGCCTGTGTACATGGTCACGGTCGTATGTAAACTGTCACGAGCCTGTGTGCATGGTCACGGTTGTATGTAAACAGTCAAGGTTGTATGTGAACAGTCACGGGCCTGTGGGCAAGGTCACGGTTGTATGTAAACAGTCACGGTCGTATGTAAACAGTCACTGGCCTGTGGGCAGGGTCACGGTCGTATGTAAACAGTCACGGGCCTGTGGGCAGGGTCATGGTCGTATGTAAACAGTCACGGGCCTGTGGGCAGGGTCACGGTCGTATGTAAACAGTCACGGGCACGTGTGCATGGTCACAGTCGTATGTAAACTGTAACGGGCCTGTATGCATGGTGACGGTCATATGTAAACAGTCGTGAGCCTGTGTGCATGGTCACGGTCGTATGTAAACAGTCCCGGGCCTTTGTGCTTGGTCGCGGTCGTGTGTAAACAGTCACGGGTCTGTGTAAAATGTCACGGGCCTGTGTACATGGTCACGGTTGTACGTAAACAGTCACGAGCCTGTGTGCATGGTCACGGTTGTATGTAAACAGTCACAGGCCTGTGTAAAGTGTCACGAAGGAAAGGGGCGATGCAGATACTGCTGTCGAGGAGGAGTGTGAAATTCTGGATGAAATAAGCATCCAGGGGTTTAGCAGCTTTGAAAGTGTTTTAAGTCCCCGGATGAAAGGCATCCCAGGCTGTTGAGCGAAGTAAAAGAGGAAATAGCAGAGGCCTTGACCATCATTTTCCAGTCCTCTTTGGATCTGGGCATGGTGCCGGAGGACTGGAGGACTGCTCATGTCGTACCCCTGTTTAAGAAGGGAGAAAGGGATAGGCCGAGTAATTACAGGCCTGTCAGCCTAACCTCAGTGGCGGGAAAATTATTGGAAACAATCCTGAAAGACAGGATAAATCTACATTTGGAAAGGCGAGGATGAATTCGGGACAGTCAGCGTGGATTAGTTAAGGGAAGATCGTGTCTGACTAACCTGATTGAATTTTTCGAGGAGGTAACCAAGAGGGTCGATGAGGGCAGTGCGTACGATGTAGTATATGTGGGCTTTAGCAAGGCTTTTGATAAGGTCCCACATGGTAGACTGGTCACGAAGGTTAAAGCCCCTGGGATCCAGGACAAAGTGGCAAGTTGGATCCAAAATGGGCTTGGGGGTAGGAAGCAAAGGGTAATGGTTGATGGATGTTTGTGTGACTGGAAGGATGTTTCCAGTGGGGTTCTGCAGGGCTCAGTGCTGGGTCCCTTGCTTTTTGTGGTATATATCAACGATTTAGATTTGAATATAGGAAGTATGATTAAGAAGTTTGCAGACGACACTCAAATTGGCTGTGTGGTTGATAATGAAGAGGGAAGTCACGGGCTGCAGGAGGATATCAATCTACTGGTCAGGTGGGCAGAGCAGTGGCAAATGGAGTTTAATTCAGAGAAGTGTGAGGTGATGCACTTTGGGAGGGCTACTAAGGAAAGGGTATACACATTAAGCGGTGGGCCACTTAATAGTGTAGATGGACAAAGGGACCTTGGAGTGCTTGTCCACAGATCCCTGAAAGTAGCAGGCCAGGTGGATAAGGTGGTTAAGAAGGCATATGGAATGCTTGTCTTTATTGGCCGAGGCATCGAATATAAGAGCAGGGAGGTTATGCTTAAATTGTATAATACTTTGGTTAGGCCACAGCTGGAGTACTGCGTGCAGTTCTGGTCGGCGTATTATAGGAAGGATGTGATTGCACTAGAGAGGGTGCAGAGGAGATTCACCAGGATGCTGCCTGGAATGGAGAATCTGAGTTATGAGGACAGATTGGATCGGCTGGGTTTGTTCTCATTGGAACAGAGGAGGTTGAGAGGAGACCTCATCGAGGTGTACAAAATATTGAGGGGCCTGGACACTGTGGACAGTAAGGGTCTATTTCCATTGGTGGAGGGGCCGATTACGAGGGGGACATTGTTTTAAGGTGGTTGGTGGGAGGTTTAGAGGAGATTTGAGGGGGGCTTCTTTACGCAGAGGGTTGTGGGGGTCTGGAACTCGCTGCCTGGAAGAGAGGTGGATGCAGAAACCCTCACCACTTTTAAGAGATGGTTGGATGGGAACTTAAAGTGCAGTAACCTGCAGGGTTACAGACCTAGAGCTGGTCATTGGGATTAGACTGGATGACCTTTTGTTGGACGGAGCAGATATAATGGTAAGTACTGCAGGGAATAGAATACGGCCAGGGTGATCTCCTGGACAAGTGTCGATCGTCTGGATGGGTCGGAGAGGAATTTTCCCAGATTTCTTCCCCCAATTGGCCTGGGTTTTTACCTGGTTTTTGCCTCTCCCAGGAGATCACATGTGTCCGGTTGGGGTGGAGTGTAGAATGTTTCAGTGTAAGGGGGTGTTGCAGTTGTGTGGGGCGGACTGGTTGGGCTGGGTGCCCTTTGCCTTTCCGTCATTGCTCATGGGTTTATATGTCACCTTCAGGGATGCTGACCGAGGGCCGTGCGGCTCTTTGTCGGCCGGGGCGGACACAATGGGCCGGAATGGCCTCCTTCTGCGCTTTAAATTTCAATGTCTCCATGTCACGGGCGTATGTAAACAGTCACGGGCCTATGTAAAGCGTCACGGTCCTATGTAAACCGTCGCGGACCTGTGTAAAGTGTCACGGTCGTATGTAAACCGTCGTGGGCTTGTGTAAAGTGTCGCGGGCCTGCGTACAGCGTCGCGGGCCCGTGTAACCGGTCACGGGCTTGTCTAAACGGTCACGGTCGTATGTAAACAGTCACGGGCCTGTGTACATTATCACGGTCGTATGTAAAGCGTCGCGGGCCCGTGTACAGGTTGTGGTCGTATGTAAACAGTCACGGGCGTGTGTAAAGTGTCGCGGGCTTACGTTATCGGTCGCGGAGGGTCCCGATGTAAAGAGTCACACTCACATTGCCGATTCCTATGTAAACATTTAATTGTGTCACACTCTCTTTATAACCCGTCTTGTAACTGCCGATCTCTGATCCTCTCCCCTGTGCGTAACAAAGAACTTGCATTTACATATTGCATTTCACCTCAGGACGTCCCAAAGCTCCTCAGAGCCAATGTAATGTGGGAAACACGGCAGCCAATTTGCGCACAGCAAGCTCCCACAAACAGCATTGTGATAAATGTTTACTTTGCAGTGATGTTGGAGAACTTTCCCCTGCTCCTCTTCCAGGAGTGGGCGTGTGATTTTTCCATCCATCTCAGAGCAAACGGGGCCTCAGTTTAACGCCTCATCCTGACAAACAGCACCTCCGACAGTGCAGCGCTCCCTCAGTACTGCCCCTCCGACAGTGCAGCGCTCCCTCAGTACTGCCCCTCCGACAGTGCAGCACTCCCTCAGTACTGCCCCTCCGACAGTGCGGCGCTCCCTCAGTACTGCCCCTCCGACAGTGCGGCGCTCCCTCAGTACTGCCCCTCCGACAGTGCGGGGCTCCCTCAGTACTGCCCCTCCGACAGTGCGGGGCTCCCTCAGTACTGCCTCTCCGACAGTGCGGCGCTCCCTCAGTACCGCCCCTCCGACAGTGCGGGGCTCCCTCAGTACCGCCCCTCCAACAGTGCGGCACTCCCTCAGTACCGCCCCTCCGACAGTGCGGCACTCCCTCAGTACTTTTCCCTCCGACAGTGCGGCACTCCCTCAGTACTGTCCCTCCGACAGTGCGGCACTCCCTCAGTACTGCCCCTCCGACAGTGCGGCACTCCCTCAGTACTGCCCCTCCGACAGTGCAGTGCTCCCTCAGTACTGCCCCTCCGACAGTGCGGCTCTCCCTCAGTACTGCCCCTCCGACAGTGCAGTGCTCCCTCCGTACTGCCCCTCCGACAGTGCGGCTCTCCCTCAGTACCGCCCCTCCGACAGTGAGGCGCTCCCTCAGTACTGTCCCTCCGACAGTGCGGCACTCCCTCAGTACCGCCCCTCCGACAGTGCGGCGCTCCCTCAGTACCGCCCCTTCGACAGTGCGGGGCTCCCTCAGTACTGCCCCTCCGACAGTGCGGCACTCCCTCAGTACTGCCCCTCCGACAGTGCGGCACTCCCTCAGTACCGCCCCTCCGACAGTGCGGCACTCCCTCAGTACTGCCCCTCCGACAGTGCGGCACTCCCTCAGTACTGCCCCTCCGACAGTGCGGCACTCCCTCAGTACTGCCCCTCCGACAGTGCGGCACTCCCTCAGTACTGGGCACCGGGGAGTGTGGGCCTGGATCATGAACCTCGAGTCTCTGGGGTTGGGTCTTGAACCCAGGACCTTGTGACTCGGAGGCGAGAGAGAGAGCGAGACTCACTGAGTCTTGGCTGACGTGTGTGTGTGTGTCGGTGTGAGAGATTTAGTGTGCAAGACATGAGAAACTGGAATAATTCTACCCGATCCTTCTAAAGAGGTCTTACTCCAGTTACACAGGGCCCTGGTGAGACCACACCTGGAGTACTGTGCACAGTTCTGGTCTCCTTCCCTCAGGAAGGAGATACTTCCCATCGAGGGAGTGCAGCGAAGGTTCACCAGACTGATTCCCGGGATGGGGGGGATTGTCCTATGAGGAGAGATTGAGCAGACTGGGCCCATACTCTCCGGAGTTTGGAAGAATGAGAGGGGATCTCACTGAAACACACACAGTTCTGAGGGGTATTGACCGGGTAGATGCAGGGGAGAGTGTTTCCCCCCCGGGGCTGGGGAGTCTAGAACCAGGGGGGTCACACAGTCTCAGGATAAGGGGGGCGGCCATTGAGGACTGGGATGGGGAGGAATTCCTTCACTCGGAGGGGTGGTGAATCTCTGAGATTCTCTGCCCCAGAGAGCTGTGGAGGCTCAGTCCTTGAGCACATTCAAGGCCGCGATCGAGGGATCTTTGGATATTAAGGGAATCGAGGGATTATAGGGATCGGGCGGGAACGTGGGGTTGGGGGTCGTAGGTCAGCCGCGATCTCATTGGATGGCGGAGCCGGCTCGAGGGGCCGTATGGCCGGCTTGAGACCCGAGTTCTTATGGTTCTGACTGTCGTTGTCTCTCCCCCTCTTCCCCCCCCCCCACACCCCAGCACGATATCAACCTCATCGATCCCCGAGGACGGACAGCTCTTCACCTCGCCATATCACTCGGGCACCTGGAGTCAGCCAGGATTCTGCTCCAACACAGGACTGACGTCAGCAAGGAGAACAGCACGGGCTGGACAGGTGAGGGGTCGTGGGGGGGGGTGCGGGGGGAGAGAGAGAGGGGGGGGGAGAGAGGGGGGAGGGAGAGGGAGGGGGGGGAGAGAGGGGGAGGTGTGTGAGGGGGGGTGGGGAGAGAGGGGGAGGTGTGTGAGGGGGGGGGGGAGAGAGGGAGGTGTGTGAGGGGGGTGGGGGGAGAGAGGGGGAAGTGTGTGAGAGAGGGGGGGAGAGAGGGGGAGGGTGTGAGAGAGGGGGGGAGAGAGGGGGAGGTGTGTGAGGGGGGTGGGGGAGAGAGGGGGAAGTGTGTGAGAGAGGGGGGGAGAGAGGGGGAGGTGTGTGAGAGAGGGGGGGAGAGAGGGGAAGGTGTGTGAGGGGGGGGGAGGGAGAGGGGGGGGAAGAGAGGGGGAGGGAGAGAGGGAGGTGTGTGAGGGGGGGGGAGAGAGAAGGGGAGGTGTGTGAGAGAGGGGGGGGGGAGAGAGGGGAGGTGTGTGAGAGAGGGGGGGAGAGAGGGGGAGGTGTGTGAGAGAGGGGGGGAGAGAGGGGGAGGTGTGTGAGAGATGGGGGGAGAGAGGGGGAGGTGTGTGAGGGGGGGAGAGAGGGGGAGGTGTGTGAGGGGGGGGAGAGAGGGGGAGGTGTGTGAGGGGGGGAGAGAGGGGGAGGTGTGTGAGAGAGGGGGGGAGAGAGGGGGAGGTGTGTGAGAGAGGGGGGGAGAGAGGGGGAGGTGTGAGAGAGGGGGGGAGAGAGGGGGAGGTGTGTGAGGGGGGGGGAGAGAGGGGGAGGTGTGTGAGGAGAGGGGGGGAGAGAGGGGGAGGTGTGTGAGGGGGGGGGGAGAGAGGGGGAGGTTGTGTGAGGGGGGGGAGAGAGGGGGAGGTGTGTGAGAGAGGGGGGGAGAGAGGGGGAGGTGTGTGAGAGAGGGGGGGGAGAGGGGGAGGTGTGTGAGGGGGGGGAGAGGGGGAGGTGTGTGAGGGGGGTGGATGTAAAGAAAAAGAGAGAGATATATATAAAAAGAGAGAGATATAAAAAGAGAAGATATATAAAAAAGAGAGAGATATATAAAAAAGAGAGATATATATAAAAGAGAGAGATAT
>NW_027254561.1:167658-171990 GCF_044704955.1 Pristiophorus japonicus | reverse complement strand
GAGAGAGAGACTGGGAGGGGAGGGAGAGAGAGAGAGACGGGGGGAGAGAGAGAGAGACTGGGGAGGAGAGAGAGAGACTGGGGGGGAGAGAGAGAGAGACTGGGAGGGGAGAGAGAGAGAGAGACTGGGGAGAGACAGAGAGAGAGACTGGGAGGGAGAGAGAGAGACTGGGAGGGAGAGAGAGAGAGAGACTGGGAGGGAGAGAGAGAGACTGGGAGGGTGAGAGAGAGAGACTGGGAGGGAGAGAGAGAGAGAGAGAGACTGGGAGGGAGAGAGAGAGAGAGAGAGACTGGGAGGGAGAGAGAGAGAGAGACTGGGAGGGAGGGAGAGAGAGAGACTGGGAGGGAGAGAGAGAGAGACTGGGAAGGAGAGAGAGAGAGAGACTGGGAGGGAGAGAGACTGGGGGGAAGAGAGAGAGAGAGACTGGGGGGGAGAGAGAGAGAGAGACTGTGGGGGAGAGAGAGAGAGACTGGGAGGGGAGAGAGAGAGAGAGACTGGGGGGGAGAGAGAGAGAGAGACTGGGAGGGGAGAGAGAGAGAGACTGGGGGGGGAGAGAGAGAGAGAGACTGGGAGGGGGAGAGAGAGAGAGACTGGGGGGATGAGAGAGAGAGAGAGAGAGAGACTGGGAGGGGACAGAGAGAGAGACTGGGGGGATGAGAGTGAGAGAGAGTGAGACTGGGAGGGGAGAGAGAGAGAGAGACTTGCGGGGGGGGAGAGAGAGGGACTGGGGGGAGGGGAGAGAGAGAGACTGGGGGGGGAGAGAGAGAGACTGGGAGGAGGGGAGAGAAAGAGAGACTGGGAGGAGGGGAGAGAAAGAGAGACTGGGAGGGGAGGGAGAGAGAGAGACTGGGAGGGAGAGAGAGAGAGACTGGGAGGGGAGGGAGAGAGAGAGACTGGGAGGGAGAGAGAGAGAGACTGGGAGGGGAGAGTGAGAGAGACTGGGAGGGAGAGAGAGAGAGACTGGGAGGGGAGAGTGAGAGAGACTGGGGGGGAGAGAGAGAGACTGGGAGGGGAGGGAGAGAGAGAGAGACTGGGGGAGAGTGAGAGAGACTGGGAGGGGAGAGTGAGAGAGACTGGGGGGGGAGAGAGAGAGACTGGGAGGGGAGGGAGAGAGAGAGAGACTGGGGGAGAGAGAGAGAGACTGGGAGGGGAGAGTGAAAGAGACTGGGGGGGGGAGAGAGAGACTGGGAGGGGAGGGAGAGAGAGAGAGACTGGGGGAGAGAGAGAGAGACTGGGGGGGGGAGAGAGAGAGACTGGGGGGGGGAGAGAGAGAGACTGGGGGGGAGAGAGAGAGACTGGGAGGGAGAGAGAGAGAGAGACTGGGAGGGAGAGAGAGAGAGAGAGACTGGGAGGGAGAGAGAGAGAGAGAGAGAGACTGGGAGGGAGAGAGAGAGAGAGAGAGACTGGGAGGGAGAGAGAGAGAGAGACTGGGAGGGAGGGAGAGAGAGAGACTGGGAGGGAGAGAGAGAGACTGGGAGGGAGAGAGAGAGAGACTGGGAAGGAGAGAGAGAGAGAGACTGGGAGGGAGAGAGACTGGGGGGAAGAGAGAGAGAGAGACTGGGGGGGAGACAGAGAGAGAGACTGGGGGGGAGAGAGAGAGAGACTGGGGGGGAGAGAGAGAGAGAGACTGGGGGGGAGAGAGAGAGAGAGACTGGGGGGGAGAGAGAGAGAGAGACTGGGGGGGAGAGAGAGAGAGACTGGGAGGGGAGAGAGAGAGAGACTGGGAGGGAGAGAGAGAGAGAGACTGGGGGGATGAGAGTGAGAGAGAGTGAGACTGGGAGGGGAGAGAGAGAGAGAGACTTGCGGGGGGGGAGAGAGAGGGACTGGGGGAGGGGAGAGAGAGAGACTGGGGGGGGAGAGAGAGAGAGACTGGGAGGAGGGGAGAGAAAGAGAGACTGGGAGGGGAGGGAGAGAGAGAGACTGGGAGGGAGAGAGAGAGAGACTGGGAGGGGAGAGTGAGAGAGACTGGGGGGAGAGAGAGAGACTGGGAGGGGAGGGAGAGAGAGAGAGACTGGGTGAGAGAGAGAGAGACTGGGAGGGGAGAGAGAGAGAGACTGGGAGGGGAGAGTGAGAGAGACTGGGGGGGAGAGAGAGAGACTGGGGGGGGAGAGAGAGAGAATGGGGGAGAGAGAGAGAGACTGGGGGGAGAGAGAGAGACTGGGGGGTGGAGAGAGAGAGAGAGAGAGAGACTGGGGGAAGAGAGAGACTGGGGGGTGGAGAGAGAGAGAGAGAGAGAGACTGGGGGGGAGAGAGAGAGACTGGGGGAGAGAGAGAGAGACTGGGGGAGAGAGAGAGAGAGACTGGGGGGGAGAGAGAGAGACTGGGGGGGGAGAGAGAGAGAATGGGGGAGAGAGAGAGACTGGGGGGTGGAGAGAGAGAGAGAGAGAGAGAGACTGGGGGAGAGAGAGAGACTGGGGGGTGGAGAGAGAGAGACTGGGGGAGAGAGAGAGACTGGGGGGGAGAGAGAGAGACTGGGGAGAGAGAGAGACTGGGGGGAGAGAGAGACTGGAGGGGAGAGAGAGAGACTGGAGGGGAGAGAGAGAGAGACTGGAGGGGAGAGAGAGAGAGTCAGGAACATTGGGCCGGGGTCAGGGACTCGGGCTGGTGGGGGTCGTGGAGATGAACTGGGCTGGTGGGAGGAGGGGGGAACTTGGGGTGGTGGGGGGGGTGTGCCCTCGGGGTTGGGGTTCGGGTCAGGGAGCTGCGAGGCCTTGTCTGGGTTGGGGGAAGCTCTGACCTCTCTGGGTTCTGAAGTCACAGTGGCTCGAATTGCACTTTGCAAAGTCCCTCGGAACTTGGGGTCCGGGGGGAAGGGGCAGTTGGGGCTTGCAATCGCCCGCCCCACAGACAGCTCGGGGCCTGGCTTATTGCCCCCAGTGGGGAGCGATCGCCAGTCGGGTCGTGTGATGACGGAGAGGCAGTCCGAACCAACTCCCGGTGCAAAGACCTGTGCCCCACGCTGCACGGTTTCACACAGTCCGAGTCAGGACACACACTCGCGCTGAGTTACTCCATCACCAGCGGCGGCACTCCCTCGCCATGGAGGGGAGGCTTGCTTCCACTCTGAGAGTGAGTCCTTCGCTGGCTGAACAGCCCAATCCGGGAAGCACAGTCTCTGTCACAGGTGGGACAGCTAGTCGTTGAGGGAAAGGGGGAGAAGGGTGGGTTCGGGGATGATAAGACCAGAGGAAACAGGGGCAGGGAGGTGTTACTGCAGTTGTACAGGGCCCTTGGTGAGGCCACACCTGGAGTATTGTGTCCAGTTTTGGTCTCCTAACCTGAGGAAGGACATTCTTGCTATTGAGGGAGTGCAGCGAAGGTTCACCAGACTGATTCCCGGGATGGCGGGACTGACCTATGAGGAGAGACTGGATCAACTGGGCCTTTATCTCAGAAGAATGAGAGGGGATCTCCTAGAAACATATAAAATTCTGACGGGTTTAGACAGGTTAGATGCGGGAAGAATGTTCCCGATGTTGTGGAAGTCCAGAACCAGGGGTCACAGTCTAAGGATAAGGGGTAAGTCATTTAGGACCGAGATGAGGAGAAACTTCTTCACCCAGAGAGTGGTGAACCTGTGGAATTCTCTACCACAGAGAGTAGTTGGGGCCAATTCGTTGGATATATTCCAGAGGGAGTTAGATGTGGTCCTTACGGCTAAAGGGATCGAGGGGTATGGAGAGAAAGCAGGAAAGGGGAACTGAGGGAATGATCAGCCATGATCTCATTGAATGGTGGTGCAGGCTCGAAGGGCCGAATAGCCGACTCCTGAACCTATTTTCTAAGTTTCTATTGGGCCCCTCGAGCCTGCTCCGCCATTTAATACGACCATGGGCTGATCCCATCATGGACCCAGCTCCACTTCCCTGCCCGCCCCCTTATCCCCTTATCGGTTCAGGAACTGTCTATCTCCACCTTAAATTTATTCAATGTCCCGGCTCCCACAGCTCTCTGAGGCAGCGAGTTCCACAGATTTACAACCCTCTGAGAGAAGGAATTCCTCCTCATCTCAGTTTTAAATGGGCGGCCCCTTATTCTAAGACCATGCCCCCTAGTTCTAGTCTCCCCCATCAGTGGGAACATCCTCTCTGCATCCACCTTGTCGAGCCCCCCTCATAATCTGATACGTCTCGATAAGATCACCTCTCATTCTTCTGAACTCCAATGAGTAGAGGCCCCCAACCTCCTCAACCTTTCCTCATAAGTCAAAACCCCTCATCCCCGGAATCAACCGAGTGAACCTTCTCTGAACTGCCTCCAGAGCAAATATATCACCTCGTAAATACGGAGACCAGAACTGTACACGCAGTACTCCAGGTGTGGCCTCACCAA
>NW_027254561.1:152658-162658 GCF_044704955.1 Pristiophorus japonicus | reverse complement strand
CCCCCTGTACCTGCCCTGGGAGTGTTTGATGGGACAGTGTAGAGGGAGCTTTACTCTGTATCTAACCCCCTGTACCTGCCCTGGGAGTGTTTGAGGGGACAGTGTCGAGGGAGCTTTACTCTGTATCTAACCCCCTGTACCTGCCCTGGGAGTGTTTGATGGGACAGTGTAGAGGGAGCTTTACTCTGTATCTAACCCCCTGTACCTGCCCTGGGAGTGTTTGATGGGACAGTGTAGAGGGAGCTTTACTCTGTATTTAACCCCCTGTACCTGCCCTGGGAGTGTTTGATGGGACAGTGTAGAGGGAGCTTTACTCTGTATCTAACCCCGTGCTGTACCTGCCCTGGGAGTGTTTGATGGGACAGTGTAGAGGGAGCTTTACTCTGTATCTAACCCCGTGTACCTGCCCTGGGAGTGTTTGATGGGACAGTGTAGAGGGAGCTTTACTCTGTATCTAACCCCGTGCTGTACCTGCCCTGGGAGTGTTTGATGGGACAGTGTAGAGGGAACTTTACTCTGTATCTAACCCCCTGTACCTGCCCTGGGAGTGTTTGATGGGACACTGTAGAGGGAGCTTTACTCTGTATCTAACCCCCTGTACCTGCCCTGGGAGTGTTTGATGGGACAGTGTAGAGGGAGCTTTACTCTGTATCTAACCCCCTGTACCTGCCCTGGGAGTGTTTGATGGGACAGTGTAGAGGGAGCTTTACTCTGTATCTAACCCCCTGTACCTGCCCCGGGAGTGTTTGATGGGACAGTGTAGAGGGAGCTTTACTCTGTATCTAACCCTGTGCTGTACCTGCCCTGGGAGTGTTTGATGGGACAGTGTAGAGGGAGCTTTACTCTGTATCTAACCCCCTGTACCTGCCCTGGGAGTGTTTGATGGGACAGTGTAGAGGGAGCTTTACTCTGTATCTAACCCCCTGTACCTGCCCAGGGAGTGTTTGATGGGACAGTGTAGAGGGAGCTTTACTCTGTATCTAACCCCCTGTACCTGCCCTGGGAGTGTTTGATGGGACAGTGTAGAGGGAGCTTTACTCTGTATCTAACCCCCTGTACCTGCCCTGGGAGTGTTTGATGGGACAGTGTTGAGGGAGCTTTACTCTGTATCTAACCCCCTGTACCTGCCCTGGGAGTGTTTGATGGGACAGTGTAGAGGGAGCTTTACTCTGTATCTAACCCCCTGTACCTGCTCTCTCTCTGACCTCCCCATCTCACCTTTTCACCATCAGCATTCGGGAACTGTTGCTGTAACATGTGACCATTTTATCGCAGGTGCCCTGTTACATATTTCACCATTATTGAGAGTTCCCTTTGTTAAATTAGTGCAGTTTCTGTAACAATTCTTTCTTCAAATTCTTTCTGGATGTTAAGGAGAGCTTTTCGGGCCGGGATGCCCTTTTAAAAGAGCTGAATGAGTGAAGAGCTGCACAACACCGAGCAGGAAATGCCCGGCTTGATTCACGGCCTTGTGCCGAGTTAGCCTGATCTCACGCACCGGCTGTGACATAATGATCCCAACTCGCGCACACAGAGCAAGCAAGGCCCAGGATCCATCCCGGGCCTGTTCTGACCCGGCCCGCTCCCCCCTCGGAGATCAGGAGCGTTGCCGCAATCGAATCCGGCCACCGCCGGCCAAGCGAGCGGCGATATCAGCTTCTGGTGAGGCCCCGCTTGGCCGAATAGCAGCGGGTGCCGCCCGTCGCCGGGGTTAACAGAGGGAGAGCGCCCCCTCCTGGCGAAGGCGCAGGCGACGGCTGACACAGTGGGGCCTCGCTGAGGGGGGGTGCGGGGAGATGAGGAGGGGAGGGGAGGGGTGTGTGGGCTGTATCGAGGAGCCCACCCAGCTCAGTCAGTGTCCAGCAAAGTCAGGGAGACGATGCCCTGATTCAAGTTTTCTTTTAAACACATGTTTGGTCTTTGCAGTTACAAGTGTCAACTGCAGATTAAAGTGGAGTAAGTGTATAAATTATTAAAAACAGACTTGTAAATACATAGATGTCCTTCTCCTTGTCTGTGTCTGGCCTTCCAGTCTTTTGTCTCCTACACACACACACACAACTTGTGTTAATACAGCGCCTTGAACCAAGTGAAACGGGAGACCAAACAGATTGATCCCGAGCCACATAAGACGATATTGGGGCAGGCGACCAAAAGCTGGGTCACAGAGGCGGGTTTTAAGGAGCGTCTTGAAGGAGGAGAGAGAGGCGGAGAGGTTTAGGGAGGGAGTTCCAGAGCTTGTGGCCCAGGCAACGGAAGGCCCGGCCACCGATGGTGGAGCGATTATAATCAGGCATGGTCAGGAGGGCAGAGTTAGAGGAGTGCAGAGATCTCGGGGGGGTTGTGGGGCTGGAGGGGGTTACAGAGATAGGGAGGGGTGTAGGGGCTGGAGGAGGTTACAGAGATAGGGAGGGGTGTAGGGGCTGGAGGAGGTTA
Source organism: Pristiophorus japonicus (assembly GCF_044704955.1). Lineage (NCBI taxonomy): Eukaryota > Metazoa > Chordata > Chondrichthyes > Pristiophoridae > Pristiophorus > Pristiophorus japonicus. The sequence goes on along the minus strand of NW_027254561.1, from coordinate 160,222 downwards.
CAGAGATAGGGAGGGTGTCGGGGCTGGAGGGGGTTACAGAGATAGGGAGGGGTGTCGGGGCTGGAGGAGGTTACAGAGATAGGGAGGGGTGTAGGGGCTGGAGGAGGTAACAGAGATAGGGAGAGGTGTAGGGGCTGGAGGGGGTTACAGAGATAGGGAGGGGTGTAGGGGCTGGAGGAGGTTACAGAGATATGGAGGGGTGTAGGGGCTGGAGGGGGTTACAGAGATAGGGAGGTGTGTAGGGGCTGGAGGAGGTTACAGAGATAGGCAGGGGCTGGAGGGGGTTACAGAGATAGGGAGGTGTGTAGGGGCTGGAGGAGGTTACAGAGATAGGCAGGGGTGTAGGGGCTGGAGGAGGTTACAGAGATAGGGAGGGGTGTAGGGGCTGGAGGGGGTTACAGAGATAGACAGGGGTGTCGGGGCTGGAGGAGGTTACAGAGATAGGGAGGGGTGTAAGGACTGGAGGTTACAGAGATAGGGAGGGGTGTAGGGGCTGGAGGGGGTTACAGAGATAGGGAGGGGTGTAGGGGCTGGAGGAGATTACAGAGATAGGGAGGGGTGTAGGGGCTGGAGGAGGTTACAGAGATAGGGAGGGGTGTAGGGGCTGGAGGAGGTTACAGAGATAGGGAGGGTGTAGGGGCTGGAGGGGGTTACAGAGACAGGGAGGGTGTAGGGGCTGGAGGGGATTACAGAGATAGGGAGGTGTGTAGGGGCAGGAGGAGGTTACAGAGATAGGGAGGTGTGTAGGGGTTGGAGGGGGTTACAGAGATAGGGAGGGGTGTAGGGGCTGGAGGGTGTTACAGAGATAGGGAGGGTGTAGGGGCTGGAGGAGGTTACAGAGATAGGGAGGGGTGTAGGGGCTGGAGGAGGTTACAGAGATAGGGAGGGGTGTAGGGGTTGGAGGAGGTTACAGAGATAGGGAGGGATGTAGGGGCTGGAGGAGGTTACAGAGATAGGGAGGGGTGTAGGGGCTGGAGGGGGTTACAGAGATAGGGAGGGTGTAGGGGCTGGAGGGGGTTACAGGGTTAGGGAGGGGTGTAGGGACTGGAGGAGGTTACAGAGATAGGGAGGGGTGTAGGGGCTGGAGGAGGTTACAGAGATAGGGAGGGGTGTCGGGGCTGGAGGGGGTTAGAGAGATAGGGAGGGGTGTAGGGGCTGGAGGAGGTTACAGAGATAGGGAGGGGTGTAGGGGCTGGAGGAGGTTACAGAGATAGGGAGGGGTGTAGGGGCTGGAGGAGGTTACAGAGATAGGGAGGGGTGTAGGGGCTGGAGGAGGTTACAGAGATAGGGAGGGGTGTAGGGGCTGGAGGAGGTTACAGAGATAGGGAGGGGTGTAGGGGCTGGAGGAGGTTACAGAGATAGGGAGGGTGTAGGGGCTGGAGGGGGTTACAGAGATAGGGAGGGGTGTAGGGGCTGGAGGAGGTTACAGAGATAGGGAGGGGTGTAGGGGCTGGAGGAGGTTACAGAGATAGGGAGGGTGTAGGGGCTGGAGGAGGTTACAGAGATAGGGAGGGGCTGGAGGGGGTTACAGAGATAGGGAGGGGCGAGGACCATGAAGGGATTTGGAAACAAAAATGAGAATTTTGAAATCGAGGTGTTGCTGAACCGGAAGCCAATGAAGTGTGAGTGGGACTGGGTGTGAGTTAGGACACGGGGTCAGTGAGCACAGGGGGTGATGGGTGAGTGGGACTGGGTGTGAGTTAGGACACGGGGCACAGGGGGTGATGGGTGAGTGGGACTGGGTGTGAGTTAGGACACGGGGCACAGGGGGTGATGGGTGAGTGGGACTGGGTGTGAGTTAGGACACGGGGTCAGTGAGCACAGGGGGTGATGGGTGAGTGGGACTCGGTGTGAGTTAGGACACGGGGTCAGTGAGCACAGGGGGTGATGGGTGAGTGGGACTGGGTGTGAGTTAGGACACGGGGCAGTGAGCACAGGGGGTGATGGGTGAGTGGGACTGGGTGTGAGTTAGGACACGGGGCAGTGAGCACAGGGGGTGATGGGTGAGTGGGACTGGGTGTGAGTTAGGACACGGGGCAGTGAGCACAGGGGGTGATGGGTGAGTGGGACTGGGTGTGAGTTAGGACACGGGTCAGTGAGCACAGGGGGTGATGGGTGAGTGGGACTGGGTGTGAGTTAGGACACGGGTCAGTGAGCACAGGGGGTGATGGGTGAGTGGGACTGGGTGTGAGTTAGGACACGGGGCAGTGAGCACAGGGGGTGATGGGTGAGTGGGACTGGGTGTGAGTTAGGACACGGGGTCAGTGAGCACAGGGGGTGATGGGTGAGTGGGACTGGGTGTGTGTTAGGACACGGGGGCAGTGAGCACAGTGGGTGATGGGTGAGCGGGACTGGGTGTGAGTTAGGACACGGGGCACAGGGGGTGATGGGTGAGTGGGACTGGGTGTGAGTTAGGACACGGGGCACAGGGGGTGATGGGTGAGTGGGACTGGGTGTGAGTTAGGACACGGGGGCAGTGAGCACAGTGGGTGATGGGTGAGCGGGACTGGGTGTGAGTTAGGACACGGGGCACAGGGGGTGATGGGTGAGTGGGACTGGGTGTGAGTTAGGACACGGGGCACAGGGGGTGATGGGTGAGTGGGACTGGGTGTGAGTTAGGACACAGGGCAGTGAGCACGGGGTGATGGGTGAGTGGGACTGGGTGTGAGTTAGGACACGGGGTCAGTGAGCACAGGGGGTGATGGGTGAGCGGGACTGGGTGTGAGTTAGGACACGGGGTCAGTGAGCACAGCGGGTGATGGGTGAGTGGGACTGGGTGCGAGTTAGGACACGAGGCAGTGAGCACAGGGGGTGATGGGTGAGTGGGACTGGGTGTGAGTTAGGACACGGGGACAGTGAGCACAGGGGGTGATGGGTGAGTGGGACTGGGTGCGAGTTAGGACACGGGGTCAGTGAGCACAGGGGGTGATGGGTGAGTGGGACTGGGTGTGAGTTAGGACACGGGGTCAGTGAGCACAGCGGGTGATGGGTGAGTGGGACTGGGTGTGAGTTAGGACACGGGGTCAGTGAGCACAGGGGGTGATGGGTGAGTGGGACTGGGTGTGAGTTAGGACAGGGGGTCAGTGAGCACAGGGGGTGATGGGCGAGTGGGACTGGGTGTGAGTTAGGACACGGGGCAGTGAGCACAGGGGGTGATGGGTGAGTGTGACTGGGTGTGAGTTAGGACACGGGGACAGTGAGCACAGGGGGTGATGGGTGAGTGGGACTGGGTGTGAGTTAGGACACGGGGTCAGTGAGCACAGGGGGTGATGGGTGAGTGGGACTGGGTGTGAGTTAGGACAGGGGGTCAGTGAGCACAGGGGGTGATGGGCGAGTGGGACTGGGTGTGAGTTAGGACACGGGGCAGTGAGCACAGGGGGTGATGGGTGAGTGGGACTGGGTGTGAGTTAGGACACGGGTCAGTGAGCACAGGGGGTGATGGGTGAGTGGGACTGGGTGTGAGTTAGGACATGGGGCAGCGAGCACAGGGGGTGATGGGTGAGCGGGACTGGGTGTGAGTTAGGACACGGGGTCAGTGAGCACAGGGGGTGATGGGTGAGTGGGACTGGGTGTGAGTTAGGACACGGGGCAGTGAGCACAGGGGGTAATGGGTGAGTGGGACTGGGTGTGAGTTAGGACACGGGGCAGTGAGCACAGGGGGTGATGGGTGAGTGGGACTGGGTGTGAGTTAGGACACGGGGCAGTGAGCACAGGGGGTGATGGGTGAGTGGGACTGGGTGTGAGTTAGGACACGGGGTCAGTGAGCACAGGGGGTGATGGGTGAGTGGGACTGGGTGTGAGTTAGGACACGGGGTCAGTGAGCACAGGGGGTGGTGGGTGAGTGGGACTGGGTGTGAGTTAGGACACGGGGCACAGGGGGTGGTGGGTGAGTGGGACTGGGTGTGAGTTAGGACACGGGGACAGTGAGCACAGTGGGTGATGGGTGAGTGGGACTGGGTGTGAGTTAGGACACAGGGTCAGTGAGCACAGGGGGTGATGGGTGAGTGGGACTGGGTGTGAGTTAGGACACGGGGTCAGTGAGCACAGGGGGTGATGGGTGAGTGGGACTGGGTGTGAGTTAGGACACGGGGTCAGTGAGCACAGGGGGTGATGGGTGAGTGGGACTGGGTGTGAGTTAGGACACGGGGCAGTGAGCACAGGGGGTGATGGGTGAGTGGAACTGGGTGTGAGTTAGGACACGGGGTCAGTGAGCACAGGGGGTGATGGGTGAGTGGGACTGGGTGTGAGTTAGGACACGGGGCACAGGGGGTGATGGGTGAGTGGGACTGGGTGTGAGTTAGGACACGGGGCACAGGGGGTGATGGGTGAGTGGGACTGGGTGTGAGTTAGGACACGGGGTCAGTGAGCACAGGGGGTGATGGGTGAGTGGGACTGGGTGTGAGTTAGGACACGGGGTCAGTGAGCACAGGGGGTGATGGGTGAGTGGGACTGGGTGTGAGTTAGGACACGGGGTCAGTGAGCACAGGGGGTGATGGGTGAGTGGGACTGGGTGTGAGTTAGGACACGGGGTCAGTGAGCACAGGGGGTGATGGGTGAGTGGGACTGGGTGTGAGTTAGGACACGGGGTCAGTGAGCACAGGGGGTGATGGGTGAGTGGGACTGGGTGTGAGTTAGGACACGGGGTCAGTGAGCACAGGGGGTGATGGGTGAGTGAGACTGGGTGTGTGTTAGGACACGGGGCAGTGAGCACAGGGGGTGATGGGTGAGTGGGACTGGGTGCGAGTTAGGACACGGGGACAGCCGAGTTTTGGATCACCTCGAGTTTACGTCGGGTAGAATGTGGGAGGCCGGCCAGGAGTGCGTCACAATAGTCAAGTCTGGAGGGAGCAGAGGCAGGGATGAGGGCTTCAGCAGCGGATGAGCTGAGGCACGGGGGCGGGAGGCGGGCGATGTTACGGAGGGCGAAATAGGCGGGTTTAGTTACTGCCCCTCCGACAGTACGGCACTCCCTCAGTACTGCCCCTCCGACAGTGCGGCACTCCCTCAGTACTGCCCCTCCGACAGTGCGGCACTCCCTCAGTACTGCCCCTCCGACAGTGCGGCACTCCCTCAGTACTGCCCCTCCGACAGTGCGGCACTCCCTCAGTACTGCCCCTCCGACAGTGCGGGGCTCCCTCAGAACTGCCCCTCCGACAGTGCGGGGCTCCCTCAGTACTGCCCCTCCGACAGTGCGGGGCTCCCTCAGTACTGCCCCTCCGACAGTGCGGGGCTCCCTCAGTACTGCCCCTCCGACAGTGCGGCACTCCCTCAGTACTGTCCCTCCGACAGTGCAGCACTCCCTCAGTACTGTCCCTCCGACAGTGCGGGGCTCCCTCAGTACTGTCCCTCCGACAGTGCGGCGCTCCCTCAGTACTGCCCCTCCGACAGTGCGGCGCTCCCTCAGTACTGCCCCTCCGACAGTGCGGCACTCCCTCACTACTGCCCCTCCGACAGTGCGGGGCTCCCTCAGTACTGCCCCTCCGACAGTGCGGCACTCCCTCAGTACTGCGCTGGGAGTGTCGGCCTGGATTGACCTGCCCAAGTTGCTGGAGTGGCACGTGAACCTCCAAACCTCGTGACTCAGCCCTCGAGTGACACTGTCGCTGGGAGTGGGGAAGGGTGTATTTGTGATCTCTTCCATAAGACATCACAAAACACACAAACTGCAAGGTGGCTTCATCGCCCCAGGGACTTGTGCCTTCATTGTTGTAAACATCCCCAGCATCGAAGGCACTGACCCACACTCGATCAGCTCCGCTGGGCAGGGCCACATTGTCCACATGTCCCACCCCCAGAGACACGAGACTCCCCAAAGCGAGCGCTCGACTCGGAACTCCTTCACGGGCAAACGGGCCAAAGGTGGGCCAGAGGGAACGTTACAGGGGACCACCCTCAAAGACCTCCCTGATATAAAGTGCAACATCCCCCACCCACACCTGGGAGTCCCTGGGCCCAAAGACCAGTCCGCCCGGAGTGGAGGGAGTGCATCCGGGAGGGACACTGAGCACCTCGAGTCTCGTCGCCTGAGAGCGTGCAGAGACCAAGCGCAGGCAGCGGAAGGAGCGTGCGGCAAACCAGTCCCACCCTCCCCTTCCCTCAACGTCTATCTGTCCCACCCTCCCCTTCCCTCAACGTCTATCTGTCCCTCCCTCCCCTTCCCTCAACGTCTATCTGTCCCACCCTCCCCTTCCCTCAACGTCTGTCTGTCCCACCCTCCCCTTCCCTCAACGTCTATCTGTCCCTCCCTCCCCTTCCCTCAACGTCTATCTGTCCCACCCTCCCCTTCCCTCAACGTCTATCTGTCCCTCCCTCCCCTTCCCTCAACGTCTATCTGTCCCACCCTCCCCTTCCCTCAACGTCTATCTGTCCCTCCCTCCCCTTCCCTCAACGTCTATCTGTCCCACCCTCCTCCTTCCCTCAACGTCTATCTGTCCCACCCTCCCCTTCCCTCAACGTCTATCTGTCCCTCCCTCCCCTTCCCTCAACGTCTATCTGTCCCACCCTCCCCTTCCCTCAACGTCTGTCTGTCCCTCCCTCCCCTTCCCTCAACGTCTATCTGTCCCACCCTCCCCTTCCCTCAACGTCTATCTGTCCCACCCTTCCCTTCCCTCAACGTCTATCTGTCCCACCCTCCCCTTCCCTCAACCACTGTCTGTCCCACCCTCCTCCTTCCCTCAACGTCTGTCTGTCCCACCCTCCCCTTCCCTCAACGTCTATCTGTCCCACTCTCCCCTTCCCTCAACGTCTATCTGTCCCACCCTCCCCTTCCCTCAACGTCTATCTGTCCCACCCTCCTCTTCCCTCAACGTCTGTCTGTCCCACCCTCCCCTTCCCTCAACGTCTATCTGTCCCACTCTCCCCTTCCCTCAACGTCTATCTGTCCCACCCTCCCCTTCCCTCAACGTCTATCTGTCCCACCCTCCTCTTCCCTCAACGTCTGTCTGTCCCACCCTCCCCTTCCCTCAACGTCTCTCTGTCCCACCCTCCCCTTCCCTCAACGTCTGTCTGTCCCACCCTCCCCTTCCCTCAACGTCTATCTGTCCCACCCTCCCCTTCCCTCAACGTCTATCTGTCCCACCCTCCCCTTCCCTCAACGTCTGTCTGTCCCACCCTCCCCTTCCCTCAACGTCTATCTGTCCCACCCTCCCCTTCCCTCAACGTCTCTCTGTCCCACCCTCCCCTTCCCTCAACGTCTATCTGTCCCACCCTCCCCTTCCCTCAACGTCTGTCTGTCCCACCCTCCCCTTCCCTCAACGTCTGTCTGTCCCACCTGTGACAGTGGACCGTGCTTCCTGTATTGGGCTGTTCAGCCACCTGAGGACTCACTGTCAGAGTGGGAGCCAAGTCTCCCTCGATTCCCAGGGACTGCCTACGATGTGTGAGGGTGTGTTGCTGAAAGAGGGGCGCTTGGCACAGGGAGGTGGGAGCGAGAGGCGGGGGGGGGGGGGCAGAGGGGTGAGGGGGACTGCCCCTTTAAATGGCTGCCTGCCCCTTTAACGGCCCGGGACTTGTTGTTGCCTTCTCTTCCGGCTTGTGCTGAACTTTGGCAAGGGAGCAGTGTTGC
>NW_027254561.1:135464-147964 GCF_044704955.1 Pristiophorus japonicus | reverse complement strand
GAGGAGAGAAGAGAAGAGAAGAGAGAGGAGGGGGGGGAAAAGAGAGGTAAAGAGAAATGCGGAGGGAGGAGACATTTAAAGTGGTTGAGGGAGCCGACTGGTCCTGTTACTGGGGAGTATTAACGGGGAGACACTGTTACTGGGGAGCATTAACGTGGGAGACACTGTTACTGGGGAGCATTAACGGGGGGAGACACTGTTACTGGGGAGTATTAACGGGGGGAGACACTGTTACTGGGGAGTATTAACGGGAGAGACACTGTTACTGGGGAGTATTAGCGGGGGGGAGACACTGTTACTGGGGAGTATTAACGGGAGAGACACTGTTACTGGGGAGTATTAACGGGAGAGACACTGTTACTGAGGAGTATTAGCGGGGGGAGACACTGTTACTGGGGAGTATTAACGGGAGAGACACTGTTACTGGGGAGTATTAACGTGGGAGACACTGTTACTGGGGAGCATTAACGGGGGAGACACTGTTACTGGGGAGTATTAACGGGGGAGACACTGTTACTGGGGAGCATTAACGGGGGGAGACACTGTTACTGGGGAGTATTAACGGGAGAGACACTGTTACTGGGGAGTATTAACGGGGGAGACACTGTTACTGGGGAGTATTAATGGGGGAGACACTGTTACTGTGGAGTATTAACGGGGGAGACACTGTTACTGGGGAGTATTAACGGGAGAGACACTGTTACTGGGGAGTATTACCGGGAGAGACACTGTTACTGGGGAGTATTAGCGGGGGAGACTCTGTTACTGGGGAGTATTAACGGGGGAGACTCTGTTACTGGGGAGTATTAGCGGGGGAGACTCTGTTACTGGGGAGACACTTACTGGGGAGTATTAACGGGGGAGACACTGTTACTGGGGAGTATTAACGGGAGAGACACTGTTACTGGGGAGTATTAACGGGAGAGACACTGTTACTGGGGAGTATTAACGGGGGAGACACTGTTACTGGGGAGTATTAACGGGGGAGACTCTGTTACTGGGGAGACTCTGTTACTGGGGAGTATTAACGTGGGAGACACTGTTACTGGGGAGTATTAACGGGGGAGACACTGTTACTGGGGAGTATTAACGGGGGAGACACTGTTACTGGGGAGCATTAACGGGGGAGACACTGGGGAGTATTAACAGGGGAGACACTGTTACTGGGGAGTATTAATGGGGGAGACACTGTTACTGGGGAGTATTAACGGGGGGGAGACACTGTTACTGGGGAGTATTAACGGGGGAGACACTGTTACTGGGGAGTATTAACGGGGGAGACTCTGTTACTGGGGAGTATTAACGGGGGAGACACTGTTACTGGGGAGTATTAACGGGGGGGAGACACTGTTACTGGGGAGTATTAACGGGGGGGGAGACACTGTTACTGGGGAGTATTAACGGGGGAGACACTGTTACTGGGGAGTATTAACGGGGGAGACACTGTTACTGGGGAGTATTAACGGGGGAGACACTGTTACTGGGGAGTATTAACGGGGGAGACACTGTTACTTGGGAGTATTAACGGGGGAGACTCTGTTACTGGGGATTATTAGCGGGGGAGACGCTGTTACTGGGGAGTATTAACGGGGGAGACACTGTTACTGGGGAGTATTAACGGGGGAGACTCTGTTACTGCGGAGTATTAATACTCCCCCTGCCCCACACTGACCCTGCCTCCTTTACCCATTGCAGGGCGAGATGATCAAACCCATGGCGTTCCTCATCTCCTACTGGGGCGAGCAGATTGGCCAGAAGGTCAAGAAGATTTGCGATTGGTGAGTGGGGACGAGGGAGGTCAGGAAAAGTATCTGAATTGTCTCGTCGTACCCCTTCCTTCCACACCCCAATATCCCCTCCCAAGTTACTGCCCCCGCCTTCATTCTTCAACCTGAAAATTCAGGCAAGGTGTGGGCTGTTGAGTGAGTTTTTCTACATCCGCAGGGACACAGGAACAGGAGGAGGCCCATTCAGACCCTCGAGTGTGTTATACAGGAACAGGAGGAGGCCCATTCAGTCCCTCGAGCCTGTTACACAGGAACAGGAGGCCCATTCAGCCCCTCGAGCCTGTTACACAGGAACAGGAGGAGGCCCATTCAGTCCCTCGAGCCTGTTACACAGGAACAGGAGGCCCATTCAGTCCCTCGAGCCTGTTACACAGGAACAGGAGGAGGCCCATTCAGCCCCTCGAGCCTGTTACACAGGAACAGGAGGCCCATTCAGCCCCTCGAGCCTGTTACACAGGAACAGGAGGAGGCCCATTCAGCCCCTCGAGCCTGTTACACAGGAACAGGAGGAGGCCCATTCAGCCCCTCGAGCCTGTTACACAGGAACAGGAAGAGGCCCATTCAGCCCCTCGAGCCTGTTACACAGGAACAGGAAGAGGCCCATTCAGCCCCTCGAGTGTGTTGCACAGGAACAGGAGGAGGCCCATTCAGTCCCTCGAGCCTGTTACACAGGAACAGGAGGAGGCCCATTCAGTCCCTCGAGCCTGTTACACAGGAACAGGAGGAGGCCCATTCAGTCCCTCGATCCTGTTACACAGGAACAGAAGGAGGCCCATTCAGTCCCTCGAGCCTGTTACACAGGAACAGGAGGAGGCCCATTCAGTCCCTCGAGCCTGTTACACAGGAACAGAAGGAGGCCCATTCAGTCCCTCGAGCCTGTTACACAGGAACAGGAGGAGGCCCATTCAGTCCCTCGAGCCTGTTACACAGGAACAGAAGGAGGCCCATTCAGCCCCTCGAGCCTGTAACACAGGAACAGGAGGAGGCCCATTCAGCCCCTCGAGCCTGTTACACAGGAACAGGAGGAGGCCCATTCAGCCCCTCGAGCGTGTTACACAGGAACAGGAGGCCCATTCAGCCCCTCGAGCGTGTTACACAGGAACAGGAGGCCCATTCAGCCCCTCGAGCGTGTTACACAGGAACAGGAGGCCCATTCAGCCCCTCGAGCCTGTTACACAGGAACAGGAGGCCCATTCAGCCCCTCGAGCCTGTTACTCTAAAAGTGAGTCCTCAGGTGACTGAACAGTCCAATACAGGAACCACAGTCTCTGTCACAGGTGGGACAGACAGTGGTTGAGGGAAGGGGAGGGTGGGACTGGTTTGCCGCACGCTCCTTCCGCTGCCTGCGCTTGGTCTCTGCACGCTCTCAGGCGACGAGACTCGAGGTGCTCAGCGCCCTCCCGGATGCACTCCCTCCATTCCGGGCGGACTGGTCTTTGGGCCCAGGGACTCCCAGGTGTGGGTGGGGGATGTTGCACTTTATATCAGGGAGGTCTTTGAGGGTGGTCCCTGTAACGTTCCCTCTGGCCCACCTTTGGCTCGTTTGCCCGTGAAGGAGTTCCGAGTAGAGCGCTTGCTTTGTTTCTATGTATCTACGAGACTCTCATAGAAAATATGTGCAGGAGTAGGCCATTCGGCCCTTCGAGCCTGCACCACCATTCAATGAGTTCATGGCTGATCATTCCCTCAGTTCCCCTTTCCTGCTTTCTCTCCATACCCCTCGATCCCTTTAGCCGTAAGGGCCACATCTAACTCCCTCTGGAATATATCCAATGAACTGGCCCCAACAACTCTCTGCGGCAGGGAATTCCACAGGTTCACCACTCTCTGGGTGAAGAAGTTTCTCCTCATCTCGGTCCTAAATGGCTTCCCCCTTATCCTCAGACTGTGTGACCCCTGGTTCTGGACTTCCCCAACATTGGGAACATTCTTCCTGCATCTAACCTGTCCAAACCCGTCAGAATTTTATATGTTTCTATGAGATCCCCTCTCATCCTTCTAAACTCCAGTCAATACAGGCCCAGTCGATCCAGTCTCTCCTCATATGTCAGTCCTGCCATCCCGGGAATTAGTCTGGTGAACCTTCGCTGCACTCCCTCAATAGCAAGAACGTCCTTCCGCAGATTAGGAGACCAAAACTGAACACAATATTCCAGGTGTGGCCTCACCAAGGCCCTGTACAACTGCAGTCAGACCTCCCTGCTCCTATACTCAAATCCCCTCGCTATGAAGGCCAACATACCATTTGCCTTCACCGCCTGCTGTACCTGCATGCCAACCTTCAATGACTGATGTACCATGACACCCAGGTCTCGTTGCATCTCCCCTTTTCCTAATCTGTCACCATTCAGATAATAGTCTGTCTCTCTGTTTTTACCACCAAAGTGGATAACCTCACATTTATCCACATTATACTGCATCTGCCATGCATTTGCCCCACTCACCTAACCTGTCCAAGTCACTCTGCAGCCTCTTAGCATCCCCCTCACAGCTCACACCGCCACCCAGCTTAGTGTCATCTGCAAACTTGGAGACATTACACTCAATTCCTTCATCTAAATCATTAATGTACATTGTAAATAGCTGGGGTCCCAGCACTGAGCCCTGCAGCACTCCACTAGTCACTGCCTGCCATTCTGAAAAGGACCCGTTTACCCCGACTCTCTGCTTCCTGTCTGCCAACCAGTTCTCTATCCACGTCAGTACATTACCCCCAATACCATGTGCTTTGATTTTGCACACCAATCTCTTGTGTGGGACCTTGTCAAAAGTCTTTTAAAATCCAAATACACCACACCCACTGGTTCTCCCTTGTCCACTCTACTGGTTACATCCTCAAAAAATTCCAGAAGATTTGTCAAGCATGATTTCCCTTTCATAAATCCATGCTGACTTGGATCGATCCTGTCCCTGCTTTCCAAATGTGCTGCTATTCCATCTTTAATAATTGATTCCAACATTTTCCCCACTACTGATGTCAGGCTAACCGGTCTATAATTACCTGTTTTCTCTCTCCCTCCCTGTTTAAACAGTGGTGTTACATTAGCTACCCTCCAGTCCATAGGAACTGATCCAGAGTCAAGAGACTGTTGGAAAATGACCACCAATGCATCCACTATTTCTAGGGCCACTTAGTCTGCATCCCAGAGTGCTTAACGGTCAGGCCCCGGAGATTTATCAGCCTTCAATTCCATCAATTTCCTTAACACAGTTTCCCGCCTAATAAGGATTTCCTTCAGTTCCTCCTTCTCACTAGACCCTCGGTCCCCTAGTATTTCCGGAAGGTTATTTGTGTCTTCCTTCGTGAAGACAGAACCAAAGTATTTGTTCAACTGGTCCGCCATTTCTTTGTTCCCCCATTATAAATTCACCTGAGTCCGACTGCAAGGGACCTACATTTGTCTTCACTAATCTTTTTCTCTTCACATATCTAAGTGAATGGTGATTGGTAAGTAGTTTTTTCTTTTTCTTCATCAGTCAGTAACCGTTAAGCTTGTTGCCAAATTCAGTTAATCTAAGGGTTAAGTCATGACAGGACAGCTCGGACACGTGTTATACTCCTCCTGTACTATGTGGGAAGTCAGGGACGCTTCCGCTGTCTCTGACGACTACGTGTGCGGGAAGTGTGTCCGCCTGCAGCTCCTGACAGACCGCATTGCGGCGCTGGAGCTGCGGGTGGATTCACTCTGGAGCATCCACGATGCTGAGAATGACGTGAATAGCACGTTTAGTGAGTTGGTCTTACCGCAGGTCAAGGGTACACAGCCAGAGAGTAAATGGGTGACCAACAGGAAGAGCAGTGCAAGGAAGGTAGTGCAGGGGTCCCCTGCGGTCATCCCCTGCAAAACTGATACACCGATTTGAGTACTGTTGGGGGGGGGGGATGACTCATCAGGGGAGGGCAGCAGCAGCCAAGTTCATGGCACCGTGGCTGGCTCTGCTGCACATGTGGCCCTGCCCAGCGGAGCTGGTCGAGTGTGGTCAGTGCTTCGATGCTGGGGATGTCGGGCCTGGTCGAGGACGCTAACGTTGGTGCGTCTGTCCTCCCGGGGGATTTGCAGGATCTTGCGGAGACAGCGTTGGTGGTATTTCTCCAGCGACTTGAGGTGTCTACTGTACATGGTCCATGTATCTGAGCCATACAGGAGGGTGGGTATTACTACAGCCCTGTAGACCATGAGCTGGGTGCTGGGGGTGAGATACCTACTGTACATGGTCCATGTATCTGAGCTATACAGGAGGTGGGTATTACTACAGCCCTGTAGACCATGAGCTGGGTGCTGGGGGTTGAGATACCTACTGTACATGGTCCATGTATCTGAGCTATACAGGAGGGTGGGTATTACTACAGCCCTGTAGACCATGAGCTGGGGGTGAGATACCTACTGTACATGGTCCATGTCTCTGAGCTATACAGGAGGGTGGGTATTACTACAGCCCTGTAGACCATGAGCTGGGTACTGGGGGTGAGATACCTACTGTACATGGTCCATGTATCTGAGCTATACAGGAGGGTGGGTATTACTACAGCCCTGTAGACCATGAGCTGGGGGTGAGATACCTACTGTACATGGTCCATGTCTCTGAGCCATACAGGAGGGTGGGTATTACTACAGTCCTGTAGACCATGAGCTGGGTGCTGGGGGTGAGATACCGACTGTACACGGTCCATGTATCTGAGCTATACAGGAGGGTGGGTATTACTACAGCCCTGTAGACCATGAGCTGGGTGCTGGGGGTGAGGTACCTACTGTACATGGTCCATGTATCTGAGCCATACAGGAGGGCGGGTATCACTACAGTCCTGTAGACCATGAGCTGGGTGCTGGGGGTGAGATACCTACTGTACATGGTCCATGTATCTGAGCTATACAGGAGGGTGGGTATTACTACAGTCCTGTAGACCATGAGCTGGGTGCTGGGGGTGAGATACCTATTGTACATGGTCCATGTCTCTGAGCCATACAGGAGGGCGGGTATTACTACAGCCCTGTAGACCATGAGCTGGGTGCTGGGGGTGAGATACCTACTGTACATGGTCCATGTATCTGAGCTATACAGGAGGGTGGGTATTACTACAGTCCTGTAGACCATGAGCTGGGTGCTGGGGGTGAGATACCTACTGTACATGGTCCATGTATCTGAGCCATACAGGAGGTGGGTATTACTACAGCCCTGTAGACCATGAGCTGGGGGTGAGGTACCTACTGTACATGGTCCATGTATCTGAGCTATACAGGAGGGTGGGTATTACTACAGCCCTGTAGACCATGAGCTGGGTGCTGGGGGTGAGATACCTACTGTACATGGTCCATGTATCTGAGCTATACAGGAGGGTGGGTATTACTACAGCCCTGTAGACCATGAGCTGGGGGTGAGGTACCTACTGTACATGGTCCATGTCTCTGAGCTATACAGGAGGGTGGGTATTACTACAGCCCTGTAGACCATGAGCTGGGGGTGAGATACCTACTGTACATGGTCCATGTATCTGAGCTATACAGGAGGTGGGTATTACTGCAGCCCTGTAGACCATGAGCTGGGTGCTGGGGGTGAGATACCTACTGTACATGGTCCATGTATCTGAGCTATACAGGAGGTGGGTATTACTGCAGCCCTGTAGACCATGAGCTGGGTGGTAGATTTGAGGGCCTGGTCCTCAGGCGCCCGAAGGCTGCACTGACGCACTGGAGGCGGTGTTGGATCTCATCGTCAATGTCTGCCCTTGTTGATGAGAGGCTCCCGAGGTCTGGGAAATGGTCTACGTTGTCCAGGGTCACATGGAGCGTGATGACTCGGGGGGGGGGGGGGGCGTATTTAAATAAAAAAGGGGACAATTCTGACTGCGGCAAATGCAGAGGAATCTCCCTGCTATCAGCCACTGGGAAAGGTGTCGAACATAAGAATTAGGAACAGGAGTAGGCCATCTAGCCCCTCGAGCCTCTCCGCCATTCAACAAGACCATGGCTGATCTGGCCGTGGACTCAGCTCCACTTACCCGTCCTCTCCCCGTAACCCTTAATTCCCTTATTGGTTAAACATCTATCTATCTGTGACTTGAATACATTCAATGAGCTAGGCCTCAACTGCTTCCTTGGGCAGAGAATTCCACAGATTCACAACCCTCTGGGAGAAGAAATTCCTTCTCAACTCGGTTTTAAATGGGCTCCCCCGTATTTTGAGGCTGTGCCCCCTAGTTCTAGTCTCCCCGACCAGTGGGAACAACCTCGCTGCCTCGATCTTGTCTATCCCTTTCATTATTTTAAATGTTTCGATAAGATCACCCCTCATCCTTCTGAACTCCAACGAGTAAAGACCCAGTCTACTCAATCTATCAACATAAGGTAACCCCCTCATCTCCGGAATCAGCCGAGTGAATCGTCTCTGTACCCCCTCCAAAGCTAGTATATCCTTCCTTAAGTAAGGTGACCAAAACTGCACGCAGTACTCCAGGTGCGGCCTCACCAATACCCTGTACAGTTGCAGCAGGACCTCCCTGCTTTTGGACTCCATCCCTCTCGCAATGAAGGCCAACATCCCATTCGCCTTCCTGATTACCTGCTGCACCTGAAAACTAACTTTGGTCCGGGACCTCATCCATTGTTCCCAGGAGGCTGGTCTGTCGGTCGCCTTCCTATCCCTCGACCAAGAGAAGGCGTTCGACACGGTGGATCACGACTATCTGCTCGGAACTCTGCGCGCTTTCGGGTTCGGGACGCATTTCGTCGCCCGGATCCGACCTTTGTACGCCGCCGCGGAGTGTCTGATTAAGGTTAACGGGGTCCTTGACGGCGCCCCTTCGCTTTAGGAGAGGGGTGCACCATGTCCGGCCAGTTATACGCCGTTTGCGTGGAGCCTTTCCTGCGCCTCTTGCGGACGAGGTTGACGGGACTGGCTCTGCAAGGGCCGGGCGTGGAGGTCGTCCTCTCGGCTTACGCCGATGACGTGCTCCTCGCGGTGGAGGATCCCGCTGACCTGCGGAGTATGCGTGAGTGCCAGGAGATTTACTCGGCCGCGTCCTCCGCCAGGATCAACTGGGAGAAATGTTCCGGACTCCTGGTGGGTCAGTGGCGGGTGGACTCCCTGCCGGAGGAGCTCAGGCCTTTTGCCTGGAGCACGACCCATCTCCTCTATCTGGGAGTCTACCTTAGCCCCGACGAGGAAGCCTGGCCGGCGAACTGGCAGGAGCTGGAGGCCAAGGTCGCCGATCGCCTAGGGCGCTGGACAGGACTGCTCCGAGTGCTGTCCTACAGGGGTCGAGCGCTA
Source organism: Pristiophorus japonicus (assembly GCF_044704955.1). Lineage (NCBI taxonomy): Eukaryota > Metazoa > Chordata > Chondrichthyes > Pristiophoridae > Pristiophorus > Pristiophorus japonicus. The sequence continues at coordinate 138,911 of NW_027254561.1, read as the reverse complement.
GTCATAAACCAGCTGGTGGCCGCAATGCTGTGGTACCGGCTGGTCACTTTGACCCCTCCCCCTGCGTTTGTCGCCAAGATACAGAAGAAGCTGGTGGACTTCTTCTGGAACAACAGGAAGCACTGGGTCTCTGCCGCGGTCTTGAGTCTCCCGCTTGAGGAGGGCGGTCAGTCGTTGGTGTACGTCAGCGCCCAGCTCGCGACTTTCCGTCTTCAGACCCTGCAGAGATACCTTTACGTCGAGCCCCCTCCTAGGTGGTGCGCTCTGGCGAGGTATTTCTTCCGCCAGCAGCGCGACCTCAATTACGACACGCAGCTCCTGTTTGTGAACTTGGGGGGTGCCAGGACCGCCCTCCGGGAGCTGCCTGTCTTTTACAGGGAACTCATCAGGGTCTGGAACAAAGTCTCCACCAAGCGCAGCTCTCCGCCGGCTGGAGTGGCGGCCGTCCTGCAGGAGCCGCTGCTCGGGAATCCGTACCTCCACGGCCGAGGCTTTATGTGGCCGTCGGAAGAGAGGGCTGTGGCTGGTGAGGTGACCAGGGTCAGGGACCTGCTCGATGGCGGAGGAGCGGGCTGGATGGCGCCAGACCCGCTGGCGCGGCGCCTAAATTCAGCCAACATCCGCCACGCGGCCGATGCCATCGAGTCGCTAAAAACAGCTCTGGGCCCTGACTCCGTTAGGTGCATCGAGGAGGCTCAAGCACGTGGGGAGATCCCGTCCGAACTGACCCCCGTCCGGACGGAATTCCTCATCGGCGCCAAACCCCGGAACCTCCCTCGGGGGCCGGCGCCTCACAACTTGAGCCGCCTCGGGGAAATCCCCTCCGTGCCTTTCAGTTCCGCGCGGAGGGGTTTCCTGTACGGGCTGCTCCTGCACACCCTCAACTTTGCCATCCTCGCCGGCCGTCCGGACACGCCATGGCGTACCATCTTGCCGTCCGGAGGAGGCGGGGGTCCCCGATGGAGGGCACTCTACGCAGGGGTCCTCCCACTGTTCATCGGGGACTTGGCCTGGAGGGTGGTGCACGGAGCAGTGCCGTGCAATAAATTTTTAAGCCGGTTCACGGACTCCCAGGCCGCCTGCAATTTCTGCGGTCTGGAGGAGTCCGTGTTCCATGTTTTTATTGAGTGCACGAGGTTGCAGCCCCTGTTTTATTATTTGAAGGGGCTGCTCCTGAAATTCTGGCTGCACTTCAGTCCCACTCTCCTGATCTTTGGGCACCCTGTGCGGAGGGGAGCGGGTAGGTCAGAGGGCCTCCCTCGTAGGACTGCTCCTGGGCACGGCCAAGGGTGCCATCAGCCGGTCCAGGCAGCGGGCAGTCGAGGGGGTCGTTCAACCTGACTGCCTGCCTCTCTTCCGCGCGTACATCCGGTCCAGGGTGTCCTTGGAGATGGAGCACGCGATGTCCACCGGTACGCTCGCGGCCTTCCGCGAGAGGTGGGCACCGGAGGGACTGGAGTGCATCATCACGCCCGGCAACCAAATTTTAATTTGATTTTACGTTTTAAAGTTTAATTTGTTTTAATTGCCGGTGCTTTTAGTGTCCCCCCTTCCCTTTTATAGGGGGCACTGGGGAAAATTTGATTTTAGCGCCCCAAAAAAAAAACAAAAAAAAAAAGGGAGCCTTGTAAATGTCTGCTGTGTCATCCAGGGCGGGTGGCACGGTTTAATGTTTTCTGTTTTACAGATAAACTCTAAAAGAGTTTCATGCACAAGGACCCCCAGGTCCCTCTGCACCTCAGCATGTTGTAATTTCTCCCCATTCAAATAATATTCCCTTTTACTGTTTTTTTTTTTTTCCCCCAAGGTGGATGACCTCACACTTTCCGACATTGTATTCAGAGAAACATAGAAAATAGGTGCAGGAGCAGGCCATTCGGCCCTTCTAGCCTGAACCGCCATTCAATGAGTTCATGGCTGAACATGAAACTTCAGTACTCCATTCCTGCTTTCTCGCCATACCCCTTGATCCCCCGAGTAGTAAGGACTTCATCTAACTCCCTTTTGAATATATTTAGTGAATTGGTCCCAACAACTTTCTGTGGTAGAGAATTCCACAGGTTCACCACTCTCTGGGTGAAGAAGTTCCTCCTCATCTCGGTCCTAAATGGCTTACCCCTTATCCTTAGACTGTGTGACCCCTGGTTCTGGACTTCCCCAACATTGGGAACATTCTTCCTGCATCTAACCTGTCCAGTCCCGTCAGAATTTTAAACGTTTCTATGAGGTCCCCTCTCATTCTTCTGAACTCCAGTGAATACAAGCCCAGTTGATCCAATCTTTCTTGATAGGTCAGTCCCGCCATCCCGGGAATCAGTCTGGTGAACCTTCGCTGCACTCCCTCAATTGCAAGAATGTCCTTCCTCAAGTTAGGAGACCAAAACTGTACACAATACTCCAGGTGTGGCCTCACCAAGGCCCTGTACAACTGTAGCAACACCTCCCTGCCCCTGTACTCAAATCCCCTCGCTATGAAGGCCAACATGCCATTTGCTTTCTTAACCGCCTGCTGTACCTACATGGCCAACCTTCAATGACTGATGTACCATGACACCCAGGTCTCATTGCATCTCCCCTTTTCCTAATCTGTCACCATTCAGATAATAGTCTGTCTCTCTGTTTTTACCACCAAAGTGGATAACCTCACATTTATCCACATTATACTTCATCTGCCATGCATTAGCCCACTCACCTAACCTATCCAAATCACTCTGCAGCCTCTCTGTGTCCTCTACACAACCCGCTTTCCCACTAATCTTTGTGCCATCTGCAAATGTTGTTACACTACACTCTGTCCCCTCTTCCAGGTCATCGATGTATATTGTAAACAGTTGTGGTCTCCGCACCAATCCCTGTGGCACACCACTAACCACCGATTTCCAACCGGAAAAGGACCCATTTATCCCGACTCTCTGCTTTCTGTTGGCCAGCCAATTCCCGATCCATGCCAATACATTTCCTCTGACTCCGCGTACCTCTATCTTCTGCAGTGACCTTTTGTGTGGCACCTTATCGAATGCCTTTTGGAAATCTAAATACACCACATCCATCGGTACACCTCTCTCCACCATGCTCGTGATATCCTCAAAGAATTCCAGGAAGTTAGTTAAACATGATTTCCCCTTCATGAATCCATGTTGCGTCTGCTTGATGGTACTATTCCTATCTCGATGTCCCGCTATTTCTTCCTTAATGATCGTTTCAAGCATTTTCCCCACTACAGATGTTAAACTAACCGGGCCTATAGTTACCTGCCTTTTGTCTGCCCCCTGTTTTAAACAGAGGCGTGACATTAGCTGCTCTCCAATCCGCTGGTACCTCCCCAGAGTCACACTGCGGATTTTGTCCCCTCTGGGCTAATACAGACGTGATCTTTTGCAGCGCCAGGAAATACACGGGGAGCCGGCCATAACAAACCAATTTCTCCCCTCATTCAGCTATCGTTGC
>NW_027254561.1:127964-130464 GCF_044704955.1 Pristiophorus japonicus | reverse complement strand
CCCGCGCTATCTCTGTAACCTCCTCCAGCCTCTACACCCCTCCCTATCTCTGTAACCTCCTCCAGTCCCTACACACCTCCCTATCTCTGTAACCCCCTCCAGCCCCTACACCCCTCCCTATCTCTGTAACCTCCTCCAGTCCCTACACACCTCCCTATCTCTGTAACCTCCTCCAGTCCCTACACACCTCCCTATCTCTGTAACCTCCTCCAGTCCCTACACCCCTCCCTATCTCTGTAACCTTCTCCAGCCTCTACACCCCTCTCTATCTCTGTAACTCCCTCCAGCCCCTACACCTTCCCTATCTCTGTAACCTCCTCCAGCCCCTACACCCCTCCCTATCTCTGTAACCCCCTCCAGCCCCTACACACCTCCCTATCTCTCTAACCTCCTCCAGCCCCTACACACCTCCCTATCTCTGTAACCCCCTCCAGCCCCTACACTCCTCCCTATCTCTGTAACCCCCTCCAGCCCCTACACCCCTCCCTATCTCTGTAACCTCCTCCAGCCCCTACATCCCTCCCTATCTCTGTAAACCCCTCCAATCCCAACAGCCCTCCCTATCTCTGTAACCCCCAACAGCCCTCCCTATCTCTGTAACCCCCTCCAGCCCCTACACCCCTCCCTATCTCTGTAACTCCTTTCAGCCCCTACACCCCTCCCTATCTCTGTAAACCTCCTCCAGCCCCGACACCACTCCCTATCTCTGTCACTCCCTCCAGCCCCTACACACCTCCCTATCTCTGTAACCTCCTCCAGCCCCTACACACCTCCCTATCTCTGTAACCCCCTCCAGCCCCTACACTCCTCCCTATCTCTGTAACCTCCTCCAGCCCCTACACCCTCCCTATCTCTGTAAACCCCTCCAATCCCAACAGCCCTCCCTATCTCTGTAACCCCCAACAGCCCTCCCTATCTCTGTAACCTCCTCCAGCCCCTACACTCCTCCCTATCTCTGTAACCTCCTCCAGCCCCTATACCCCTCCCTATCTCTGTAACCCCCTCCAGCCCCTACACACCTCCCTATCTCTGTAACCTCCTCCAGCCCCTACACTCCTCCCTATCTCTGTAACCTCCTCCAGCCCCTACACCCTCCCTATCTCTGTAACCTCCTCCAGCCCCTATACCCCTCCCTATCTCTGTAAACCCCTCCAATCCCAACACCCCTCCCTATCTCTGTAACCCCCTCCAGCCCCTACACCCCTCCCTATCTCTGTTACCCCCTCCAGCCCTACCTCAGAGGAGGTTACGGGGAGATTTGATGGAGGTGTTTATAATTATGGATCGTGAACTGAGGAGAACCTGTTCCCCGGGGACAGGAGGTTGGGTGACCCGAGGGACACAGATTTAAGACAATCGGTGATGGAACCAGAGGGGGAGATGGGGAGAATGTGTTTACACGCCGAGTTGTTTTGATCGGGAACACACAGCCTGACAGGGCGGTGGGAAACAGATTCAGTAGTCACTGTCCCCCGGGGGGGGGGATTGGGTAAATACTGGAGGGGGAAATGTGCCGGGTCTGTGGGGAAAGGGCAGGGGGGAGTGTGGGACTGAGTGTGTCACAGAACTGGTACTGACTCAATGGGCCCAATGGGATCCTCCTGAGCTGTGAGTCTGGGGTGATTCAAATCAGTGTAGATCCAGGGGTCAGAGAGGTCGTGTCCAGGGGTCAGTTGTGGGGTCGTGTCCAGGGGTCAGTTGTGGGGTCGTGTCCAGGGGTCAGTTGTGGGGTCGTGTCCAGGGGTCAGTTGTGGGGTCGTGTCCAGGGGTCAGTTGTGGGGTCGTGTCCAGGGGTCAGTTGTGGGGTCGTGTCCAGGGGTCAGTTGTGGGGTCGTGTCCAGGGGTCAGTTGTGGGGTCGTGTCCAGGGGTCAGTTGTGGGGTCGTGTCCAGGGGTCAGTTGTGGGGTCGTGTCCAGGGGTCAGTTGCGGGGTCGTGTCCAGGGGTCAGTTGTGGGGTCGTGTCCAGGGGTCAGAGAGGTCGTGTCCAGGGGTCGGTTGCGGGGTCGTGTCCAGGGGTCGATTGCGGGGTCGTGTCCAGGGGTCGGCTCTGCACTCTCCCACTTGCTATGCCCAACCCTTGACCGCCGTGCTCGCTCCAGCCAATAGCCACGCACTGAGCCGGGGTTGGAGGTGAGGGGTCAGGACGCCCTGTGTCGTAGCTGAATGCTCCCCCCAGCCCGCCCCGTGTAACCCGCGTCCCCCTCTGTTTGTTCCTCCAGCGAAAGAGTGGAGCGAGTGTCCCTTCGTTCTACCATCAGATTGCCACCAACCAGACCCCGCCCACCCTGAACCGGACCAATCGTTTCACTTCCGGCTTCCAGGGCATCGTCGACGCCTATGGTGTGGGGAATTACCGGGAGGTCAACCCAGGTAGGTACTGAGGGAGTGTCCACTGTCGGAGGGGCAGTGCCGCACTGTCGGAGGGACGGTACTGAGGGAGTGCCGCACTGTCGGAGGGGCAGTACTGAGGGAGTGCCGCACTGTCGGAGGGGCAGTACTG
>NW_027254561.1:10000-127764 GCF_044704955.1 Pristiophorus japonicus | reverse complement strand
ATTAACTGTGACCCTCTCGATACCCCGGGGGGGAGGGTGAAGTGACCATTAACTGTGACCCTCTCGATACCCCGGGGGGGGGGTGAAGTGACCATTAACTGTGACCCTCTCGATACCCCGGGGGGAGGGTGAAGTGACTATTAACTGTGACCCTCTCGATACCCCGGGGGGGGGTGAAGTGACCATTAACTGTGACCCTCTCGATACCCCGGGGGGGGGGTGAAGTGACCATTAACTGTGACCCTCTCGATACCCCGGGGGGGGGTGAAGTGACCATTAACTGTGACCCTCTCGATACCCCGGGGGGGGGGTGAAGTGACCATTAACTGTGACCCTCTCGATACCCCGGGGGGGGGGGTGAAGTGACCATTAACTGTGACCCTCTCGATACCCCGGGGGGGGGGTGAAGTGACCATTAACTGTGACCCTCTCGATACCCCGGGGGGGGGGGTGAAGTGACCATTAACTGTGACCCTCTCGATACCCCGGGGGGGGGGTGAAGTGACCATTAACTGTGACCCTCTCGATACCCCGGGGGGGGGGTGAAGTGACCATTAACTGTGACCCTCTCGATACCCCGGGGGGGGGGGTGAAGTGACCATTAACTGTGACCCTCTCGATACCCCGGGGGGGGGGTGAAGTGACCATTAACTGTGACCCTCTCGATACCCCGGGGGGGGGGTGAAGTGACCATTAACTGTGACCCTCTCGATACCCCGGGGGGGGGGTGAAGTGACCATTAACTGTGACCCTCTCGATACCCCGGGGGGGGGGGTGAAGTGACCATTAACTGTGACCCTCTCGATACCCCGGGGGGGGGGGTGAAGTGACCATTAACTGTGACCCTCTCGATACCCCGGGGGGGTGGGTGAAGTGACCATTAACTGTGACCCTCTCGATACCCCGGGGGGTGGGTGAAGTGACCATTAACTGTGACCCTCTCGATACCCCGGGGGGTGGGTGAAGTGACCATTAACTGTGACCCTCTCGATACCCCGGGGGGGTGGGTGAAGTGACCATTAACTGTGACCCTCTCGATACCCCGGGGGGTGGGTGAAGTGACCATTAACTGTGACCCTCTCGATACCCCGGGGGGGGGGTGAAGTGACCATTAACTGTGACCCTCTCGATACCCCGGGGGGGGGGTGAAGTGACCATTAACTGTGACCCTCTCGATACCCGGGGGGGGGGTGAAGTGACCATTAACTGTGACCCTCTCGATACCCCGGGGGGGGGGTGAAGTGACCATTAACTGTGACCCTCTCGATACCCCGGGGGGGGGGTGAAGTGACCATTAACTGTGACCCTCTCGATACCCCGGGGGGTGGGTGAAGTGACCATTAACTGTGACCCTCTCGATACCCCGGGGGGTGGGTGAAGTGACCATTAACTGTGACCCTCTCGATACCCCGGGGGGTGGGTGAAGTGACCATTAACTGTGACCCTCTCGATACCCCGGGGGGTGGGTGAAGTGACCATTAACTGTGACCCTCTCGATACCCCGGGGGGTGGGTGAAGTGACCATTAACTGTGACCCTCTCGATACCCCGGGGGGGGGGTGAAGTGACCATTAACTGTGACCCTCTCGATACCCCGGGGGGGGGGTGAAGTGACCATTAACTGTGACCCTCTCGATACCCCGGGGGGGGGGGGTGAAGTGACCATTAACTGTGACCCTCTCGATACCCCGGGGGGGGGGTGAAGTGACCATTAACTGTGACCCTCTCGATACCCCGGGGGGGTGGGTGAAGTGACCATTAACTGTGACCCTCTCGATACCCCGGGGGGGGGTGAAGTGACCATTAACTGTGACCCTCTCGATACCCCGGGGGGGGGGTGAAGTGACCATTAACTGTGACCCTCTCGATACCCCGGGGGGTGGGTGAAGTGACCATTAACTGTGACCCTCTCGATACCCCGGGGGGGGGGTGAAGTGACCATTAACTGTGACCCTCTCGATACCCCGGGGGGGTGGGTGAAGTGACCATTAACTGTGACCCTCTCGATACCCCGGGGGGGGGTGAAGTGACCATTAACTGTGACCCTCTCGATACCCCGGGGGGTGGGTGAAGTGACCATTAACTGTGACCCTCTCGATACCCCGGGGGATGGTGAAGTGACCATTAACTGTGACCCTCTCGATACCCCGGGGGGGGGGTGAAGTGACCATTAACTGTGACCCTCTCGATACCCCGGGGGGGGGGGTGAAGTGACCATTAACTGTGACCCTCTCGATACCCCGGGGGGGGGGTGAAGTGACCATTAACTGTGACCCTCTCGATACCCCGGGGGGGGGGTGAAGTGACCATTAACTGTGACCCTCTCGATACCCCGGGGGGGGGTGGGTGAAGTGACCATTAACTGTGACCCTCTCGATACCCCGGGGGGGGGTGAAGTGACCATTAACTGTGACCCTCTCGATACCCCGGGGGGGGGTGAAGTGACCATTAACTGTGACCCTCTCGATACCCCGGGGGGGGGTGAAGTGACCATTAACTGTGACCCTCTCGATACCCCGGGGGGGGGTGAAGTGACCATTAACCGTGACCCTCTCAATACCCCGGGGGGGGGGGGGAGAGGGGGGGGTACAATACGGAGATGAATATTAAACAGCTGGTTCACCAGTGCCGGGTTTGGTGTGACCAGGGTCAGGGGTCCGCACCAACCGCTCCCTGGACCCCTGGGATGCAGATACTTGTCGTGGGGCGACGGACCATCGTTGGGAAAGACGGGAGAGGCTGTTCGACACGGGGGGGCTGCACTCCAGCCGGCTCCTGAGGTGGAGCGGATCCACCAATCCCCTTTCCACCTCTCTCTCACTCCCACCACCTTCACTGTCGGAGGGGCAGTACCGAGGGAGTGCCGCACTGTCGGAGGGGCAGTACTGAGGGAGTGCTGCACTGTCGGAGGGGCAGTACTGAGGGAGTGCCGCACTGTCGGAAGGGCAGTACTGAGAGAGCCCCGCACTGTCGGAGGGTCAGTACTGAGGGAGTGCCGTACTGTCGGAGGGGCAGTACTGAGGGAGCGCTGTACTGTCGGAGGGGCAGTACTGAGGGAGTGCCGCACTGTCGGAGGGGCAGTACTGAGGGAGTGCCGCACTGTCGGAGGGGCAGTACTGAGGGAGCGCTGTACTGTCGGAGGGGCAGTACTGAGGGAGCCCCGCACTGTCGGAGGGTCAGTACTGAGGGAGTGCCGCACTGTCGGAGGGGCAGTACTGAGGGAGTGCCGCACTGTCGGAGGGGCAGTACTGAGGGATCGCCGCACTGTCGGAGGGGCAGTACTGAGGGAGTGCCGTACTGTCGGAGGGGCAGTACTGAGGGAGTGCCGCACTGTCAGAGGGGCAGTACTGAGGGAGCACCGCACTGTCGGAGGGGCTGTACTGAGGGAGTGCCGCACTGTCGGAGGGGCAGTACTGAGGGAGTGCCCCACTGTCGGAGGGACAGTACTGAGGGAGCCCCGCACTGTCGGAGGGGCAGTACTGAGGGAGTGCCGCACTGTCGGAGGGGCAGTACTGAGGGAGTGCCGCACTGTCAGAGGGGCAGTACTGAGGGAGCGCCTCACTGTCGGAGGGGCAGTACTGAGGGAGTGCCGCACTGTCGGAGGGGCAGTACTGAGGGAGTGCCGCACTGTTGGAGGGGCAGTACTGAGGGAGTGCCGCACTGTTGGAGGGGCAGTACTGAGGGAGCGCCTCACTGTGGGATGAGACATTAAACCGAGGCCCAGTCTGCCCCCCTGAGCCAGGGTTGTTTCTCCGGTCACTGTCTAGTGATCGCTGGGGTTAGAGAGCACGGTGAAATCTGTCGGAGGTACTCCCTGTCCTGTTGTGGGTTCCGGGCGGGATGCTGTGGGGATGATTTCACTTTGAAGGGGAGCAGCGATGATTCTGCCCTCAGTCCGATCTCTCTGTCAAGTCAGCACTTGTGTTGTGATCGAGGGGATCCACACGTTTGCTCACTGGCCCCTGGCTAGACTGGAATAACCAGTTACTGTGGGTGTGTTAGTGTTGGTACGGCAAACATTCATTCATTCATAGGTGTAAGGGGTGGTCTATCGGGGGGCTCAGCTCTCCCTTCTGACCTTATGTGAGCGGTTCTAGACACTGGAATTACAAAGGGACTGTGACTGACTTGGACAGACAATCGGTTTCAAGGTAGGAAGCAGGTATGGCTTTATTGTGTCTAAAAAATGACACACCTTTAATAACACACTCAAAACAGTGATACCAATACACACTGAGGGGTACAACACATTGAATAAATTGTCAAATTACAGCCTGTGGGGAAAAGAATACAGCTTAAACTCTAAATGGGGTAAAGAGGAGAATGCAGATACATTTCTACAAGTTATCCCAGCCTCCCCCCTCCTAATTCCCGTAACTAACTAAGTTATAGCTCTGGGGGTTCAGGGGTTATGCTCACCAATCCCTTTGGACAGTTGCCGGTGAATCGCGGTTTCGGGGTTCGCTGCACTTGACCTTCGAGGCGAGCCGTACCCCGGACGGATGGAGAGGACTCCGGACTGCGTGGTCTTCAGTTGGGCTGAGTCCGTTGATGCGGTAAGTTGCGTTTTGGATGTATGGGGTAAGTCCCCACTTTCTTTGGTGAGGAATAGTTTCAGTGAGTCCCTTTTGGTAATTTCTCGCCCGTTGTAGTGGAAGCAGGATGCTTGTGGTCTGTGTCTGTGTTCCAGACTGTGTTCTTGTTCGAGTCTGCGTGAGTTCCAGTCTGTGTCCTTTCCTGGTAAAACTGGCAGTAGATGTATCCCCAAAAAAGGCTTCCTTGTCTCCCATCAAACCGAGCTCAGCTCTTTGTTTCGATTGTGCAGCCCAGCTCACTGAAACTTGATGAAGTGGTTGTAATCTGGTGTTAATCGGCTTTTCGAAGTTGGTGAGCTCGCGTCCATTGTGCTCGTCTGACCTGAGCCAGATATTTCTGTGCCTGTTGAAAAGGTGTTGGAATATGTCTGTGACATTTGCATCCTCTGGGTGGGGTGGGTAAACAGTTCTCAGACAATTTGAAAAGCTCCAATGTCCAAACTGGCCCTTTAGAGATGGGCCCCACCCATGTTCCTTGCAGACCCAACGTACACCTTTTAAAAGTCCCAAATTTGATTAAAGTTCGTCGTTTCTTCCATCTGCACTTTAGCATTTCAAACTTTCTGCTCTATCGTTGCAAATTAAATTCCCTTTCCTATGAGCCCAAACACAGGTGGGCGGTCTCCATGAATGCATCCCCCATTATCCCCTTTAAAACTCATTTGTGTCCCGAAGGTTTTCCTTCCACTTTAAAAGTCCAGAAAAGAATTGTGCTCCTCTGCAGGGGAAAGGCACAAGGAATCTTTGCGAAATATTGGTCAATTCGACAGAGGCAGTCCCTGGGAATCGAGGGGGACTTGCTCCCACTCTAACAGTGAGTCCTCAGGTGGCTGAACAGTCCAATACAGGAACCACAGTCCCTGTCACAGGTGGGACAGACAGTGGTTGAGGGAAGGGGAGGGTGGGACAGATAGACGTTGAGGGAAGGGGAGGGTGGGACAGATAGACGTTGAGGGAAGGGGAGGGTGGGACAGACAGTGGTTGAGGGAAGGGGAGGGTGGGACAGATAGACGTTGAGGGAAGGGGAGGGTGGGACAGATAGACGTTGAGGGAAGGTGAGGGTAGGACAGACAGACGTTGAGGGAAGGGGAGGGTGGGACAGATAGACGTTGAGGGAAGGGGAGGGTGGGACAGATAGACGTTGAGGGAAGGGGAGGGTGGGACAGACAGTGGTTGAGGGAAGGGGAGGGTGGGACAGATAGACGTTGAGGGAAGGGGAGGGTGGGACAGATAGACGTTGAGGGAAGGGGAGGGTGGGACAGACAGTGGTTGAGGGAAGGGGAGGGTGGGACTGGTTTGCCGCATGCTCCTTCCGCTGCCTGCGCTTGGTCTCTGCACGCTCTCGGCGACGAGACTCGAGGTGCTCAGCGCCCTCCCGGATGCACTCCCTCCACTCCGGGCGGACTGGTCTTTGGGCCCAGGGACTCCCAGATGTGGGTGGGGGATGTTGCACTTTATATCAGGGAGGGCTTTGAGGGTGGTCCCTTGTAACGTTCCCTCTGGCCCACCTTTGGCCCGTTTGCCCGTGAAGGAGTTCCGAGTAGAGCGCTTGCTTTGGGAGTTGGCAAACAGTGACTAGTGGAATGCCGAAGGGATCAGTGCTGGGGCCTCAACTATTTACAATCTGCATTACTGAGTTGGATGAAGGGACCGAGTGTAATGTAGCCAAGTTTGCTGATGATACAAAGATGAGAAGAACACACTGCAATCTGCAAAGGGACACAGACAGGCTCAGTGAGTGGACAACCTTTCGCAGATGGAGTATAATGTGGGAAAGTGTGAGGTCATGCACTTAGGCAGAAAAAAAATCAAAGAGCAAGTTATTATTTAAATGGAGAAAGATTACAAAGTGCTACAGTACAGCGGGACCTGGGGGTTACTTGTGCATGAAACACAAAAGGTTAGTACGCAGGTACAGCAAGTGATCAGGAAGGCCAATAGTATCTGGGCCTTTATTGCAGAGGGGATGGAGTATAAAAGCAGGGAAGTCTTGCTCCAGTTATACAGGGTATTGGTGAGGCCACACCTGGAGTACTGCGTGTACAGTTTTGCTCTCCGTATTTACGAAAGGACACACTTTGCTTTGGAGGCAGTTCAGAGAAGGTTCACTCGGTTGATTCCGGGGATGAGGGGGTTGACTTATGAGGAAAGGTTGAGGAGGTTGGGGGCCTCGACTCATTGGAGTTCAGAAGAATGAGAGGTGATCTTATGGAAACGTATCAGATTATGAGGGGGCTTGACAAGGTGGATGCAGAGAGGATGTTCCCACTGATGGGGGAGACTAGAACTAGGGGGCATGGTCTTAGAATAAGGGGCCGCCCATTTAAAACTGAGATGACGAGGAATTCCTTCTCTCAGAGGGTTGTAAATCTGTGGAACTCGCTGCCTCAGAGAGCTGTGGAAGCCGGGACATTGAATATATTTAAGACAGTGACAGACATTGTCTTAACCGATAAGGGGATAAGGGGGCGGGCAGGGAAGTGGAGCTGGGTCCATGATGGGATCAGCCCATGGTCGTATTAAATGGTGGAGCAGGCTCGAGGGGCCGTATGGCTTAGTCCTGTTCCTATTGCTCATGTTCTTATGTTCTGAGAGTAAGGCTCCCTCTAGTGTCCAATCAACTAGACGCAGAGCAGGTACAGGGGGTTAGATACAGAGTAAAGCTGCCTCTACACTGTCCCATCAAACACTCCCAGGGCAGGTACAGGGGGTTAGATACAGAGTAAAGCTGCCTCTACACTGTCCCATCAAACACTCCCAGTGCAGGTACAGGGGGTTAGATACAGAGTAAAGCTGCCTCTACACTGTCCCATCAAACACTCCCAGGGCAGGTACAGCATGGGGTTAGATACAGAGTAAAGCTCCCTCTACACTGTCCCATCAAACAATCCCAGAGCAGGTACAGCACGGGGTTAGATACAGAGTAAAGCTCCCTCTACACTGTCCCATCAAACACTCCCAGGGCAGGTACAGGGGGTCAGGTACAGAGTAAAGCTCCCTCTACACTGTCCCATCAAATACTCCCAGAGCAGGTACAGCACGGGGTTCGATAGAGAGTAAAGCTCCCTCTACACTGTCCCATCAAACACTCCCAGGGCAGGTACAGCATGTGGTTAGATACACAGTAAAGCTCCCTCTACACAGTCCCATCAAACACTTGCAGGGCAGGTACAGCACGTGGTTAGATACACAGTAAAGCTTCCTCTACACAGTCCCATCAAACACTCCCAGGGCAGGTACAGCGGGTTAGATGTAGAGTAAAGCTCCCTCTACACTGTCCCATCAAACACTCCCAGGGCAGTTACAGGGGGTTAGATACAGAGTAAAGCTCCCTCTACACTGTCCAATCAAACATTCCCAGGGCAGGTACAGGGGGTTAGATACAGAGTAAAGCTCCCTCTACACTGTCCCATCAAACACTCCCAGGGCAGGTACAGGGGGTTAGATACAGAGTAAAGCTGCCTCTACATTGTCCCATCAAACACTCCCAGGGCAGGTACAGGGGGTTAGATAAAGAGTAAAGCTCCCTCTACACTGTCCCTTCAAACACTCCCAAGGCAGGTACAGGGGGTTAGATACAGAGTAAAGCTGCCTCTACATTGTCCCTTCAAACACTCCCAGGGCAGGTACAGCACGGAGTTAGATACAAAGTAAAGCTCCCTCTACACTGTCCCATCAAACACTCCCAGGGCAGGTACAGCACAGGGTTAGATACAGAAAAAGCTCCCTCTACACTGTCCCTTCAAACACTCCCAGGGCAGGTACAGCACGGAGTTAGATACAAAGTAAAGCTCCCTCTACACTGTCCCATCAAACATTCCCAGGGCAGGTACAGCACGGGGTTAGATACAGAGTAAAGCTCCCTCGACACTGTCCCATCAAACACTCCCAGGGCAGGTACAGGGGTTAGATACAGAGTAAAGCTCCCTCTACATTGTCCCATCAAACACTCCCAGGGCAGGTACAGGGGGTTAGATAAAGAGTAAAGCTCCCTCTACACTGTCCGATCAAACAGTCCCAGGGCAGGTACAGGGGGTGAGATACAGAGTAAAGCTCCTTCTGCACTGTCCCATCAAACACTCCCGGGACAGGTACAGGGGGTTAGATACAGAGTAATGCTCCCTCTACACTGTCCCATCAAACACTCCCAGGGCAGGTACAGGGGGTTAGATACAGAGTAAAGCTCCCTCTACACTGTCCCATCAAACACTCCCAGGGCAGGTACAGCACGGGGGTAGATACAGAGTAAAGCTCCCTCTCCCCTGTCCCATCAAACTCTCCCAGGACAGGTACAGGGGGATAAATACAGAGTAAAGCTCCCACTACACTGCCCCATCAAACTCTCCCAGGGCAGGTACAGGGGGTCAGGTACAGAGTAAAGCTCCATCTGCACTGTCCCATCAAACACTCCCGGGACAGGTACAGGGGTTTAGATACAGAATAAAGCTCCCTCTACACTGTCCCATCCAACAATCCCAGGGCAGTACAGCACGGGGTTAGATACAGAGTAAAGCTCCCACTACACTGCCCCATCAAACACTCCCAGGGCAGGTACAGGGGGTCAGGTACAGAGTAAAGCTCCCTCTACACTGTCCCATCAAATACTCCCTGGGCAGGTACAGCACGGGCTTCAATACAGAGTAAAGCTCCCTCTACACTGTCCCATCAAATACTCCCAGGGCAGGTACAGGGGGATAGATACAGAGTAAAGCTGCCTCTACACTGTCCCATCAAACACTCCCAGGGCAGGTACAGGGGGTTAGATACAGAGTAAAGTTCCCTCTGCATTGTCCCATCAAACACTCCCAGGGCAGGTACAAGGGATAGATACAGAGTAAAGCTCTCTCAATACTGTCCCATCAAACAGACCCAGGGCAGGTACAGGGGGTTAGATACAGAGTAAATTTCCCTCTACACTGTCCCATCAAACACTCCCAGGGCAGGTACAGAATGGGGATAGATACAGAGTAAAGCTCCCTCTACACTGTCCCGTCAAACACTCCCAGGGCAGGTACAGAATGGGGATAGATACAGAGTAAAGCTCCCTCTACACTGTCCCGTCAAACACTCCCAGGGCAGGTACTGCACGGAGTTAGATACAGAGTAAAACTTCCTCTACACTGTTCCACCAAACACTCCCAGGGCAGGTACAGGGGGTTAGATACAGAGTAAAGCTCCCTCTACACTGTCCCATCAAACATTCCCATGGCAGGTACAGGGAGGTTAGATACAGAGTAAAGCTCCCTCAACATTGTCCCATCAAACACTCCCAGGGTAGGTAAAGCGGGTTAGATGTCGAGTAAAGCTCCCTCTACACTGTCCCTTCAAACACTCCCAGGGCAGGTACAGCACGGGGTTAGATATAGAGTAAACCTCCCTCGACACTGTCCCATCAAAAACTCCCAGGGCAGGTACAGGGGGTTATATGCAGAGTAAAGCTCCCTCTACACTGTCCCATCAAATATTCACAGGGCAGGTACAGCACGGAGTTAGATACAGAGTAAAGCTTCCTCTACACGGTCCCATCAATCACTCCCAGTGCAGGTACAGGGGGTGAGATACAGAGTAAAGCTCCCTCTACACTGTCACATCAACAACTCCCAGGGCAGGTGCAGCGGGTTAGATGTAGAGTAAAGCTCCCTCTACACTGTTCCACCAAACACTCCCAGGGCAGGTACAGCACGTGCTTAGATACAGAGTAAAGCTCCCTCTACACTGTTCCACCAAACACTTCCAGGGCAGGTACAGGGGGTTAGATACAGAGTAAAGCTCCCTCTACACTGTCCCATCAAACACTCCCAGGGCAGGTACAGGGGGTTAGATACAGAGTAAAGCTCCCTCTACACTTTCCCATCAACTACTCCTAGAGCAGATACAGGGGGTTAGATACAGACAAAACCTCCCTCTACACTGTCCCATCAAACTCTCCCAGGGCAGTTACAGAGGGGTAGATACAGAGTAAAGCTCTCTCTACACTGTCCCATCAAACACTCCCAAGGCAGGTACAGCACGGTGTTAGATACAGAGTAAAGCTCCCTCGACACTGTCCCCTCAAACACTACCAGGACAGGTACAGGGGGTTAGATACAGAGTAAAGCTCCCACTACACTATCCCATCAAGCACTACCAGGTCAGGTAGAGCACGGGGTTAGATACAGAGTAAAGCTCCATCTACACTGTCCCATCAAACACTCCCAGGGCAGATACAGGGGGTGAGATACAGAGTAAAGTTCCCTCTACATTGTCCCATCAAAAACTCCCAGGGCAGGTACAGGGGTTTAGATACAGAGTAAAGCTCCCTCTACACTGTCCCATCAAACAGACCCAGGGCAGGTACAGGGGGTTAGATACAGAGTAAAGCTCCCTCTACACTGTCCCATCAAACACTCCCAGGGCAGGTACAGCACGGGGTTAGATACAGAGTAAAGCTCCCTCTACACTGTTCCACCAAACACTCCCAGGGCAGGAACAGGGGGTTATATACAGAGTAAATTTCCCTCTACAACGTCCCATCCAACACTCCCAGGGCAGGTACAGGGGTTTAGATACAGAGTAAACCTCCCTCGACACTGTCCCATCAAAAACTCCCAGGGCAGGAACAGGGGGTTATATACAGAGTAAAGCTCCCTCTACACTGTCCCATCAAATATTCACAGGGCAGGTACAGCACGGAGTTAGATACAGAGTAAAGCTTCCTCGACACGGTCCCATCAATCACTCCCAGTGCAGGTACAGGGGGTGAGATAGAGAGTAAAGCTCCCTCTACACTGTCACATCAAACACTCCCAGGGCAGGTGCAGCGGGTTAGATGTAGAGTAAAGCTCCCTCTACACTGTTTCACCAAACACTCCCAGGGCAGGTACAGCACGTGCTTAGATACAGAGTAAAGCTCCCTCTACACTGTCCCATCAAACACTCCCAGGGCAGGTACAGGGGGTTAGATACAGAGTAAAGCTCCCTCTACACTGTTCCACCAAACACTTCCAGGGCAGGTACAGGGGGTTAGATACAGAGTAAAGCTCCCTCTACACTGTCCCATCAAACACTCCCAGGGCAGGTACAGGGGGTTAGATACAAAGTAAAACTCCCTCTACACTGTCCCATCAAACACTCCCAGGGCAGGTACAGGGGGTTAGATACAGAGTAAAGCTCCCTCTACACTGTCCCATCAAACACTCCCAGGGCAGGTACAGCACGTGTTTCGATACACAGTAAAGCTCCCTCTACACTGTTCCACCAAACACTCCCAGGGCAGGTACAGCACGTGGTTAGATGCAGAGTAAAGCTCCCTCTGCACTGTTCCACCAAACACTCCCAGGGCAGGTACAGGGGGTTAGATACAGAGTAATGCTCCCTCTACACTGTCCCATCAAACATTCCCAGGGCAGGTACAGGAGGTTAGATACAGAGTAAAGCTCCCTCTACACTGTCCCATTAAACAGTCCCAGGGCAGGTACAGGGGGTTAGATACAGAGTAAAGCTTCCTCTACACTGTCCCATCAAACACTCCCAGGGTAGGTACAGGGGGGTTTAGATATAGAGTAAAGCTCCCTCTAAACTGTCCCATCAAACACTCCCAGGGAAGGTACAGCACGGGGTTAGATACAGAGTAAAGCTCTCTCTACACTGTCCCATCAAAAACTCCCAAGGCAGGTACAGCACGGGGTTAGATACAGAGTAAAGCTCCCTCGACACTGTCCCCTCAAACACTCCCAGGACAGGTACAGCACGGGGTTAGATACAGAGTAAAGTTCCCTCTACACTGTCCCATCAAACACGCCCAGGGCAGGTACAGGCGGTTAGATACAGAGTAAAACTCCCTCTACACTATCCCATCAAGCACTACCATGTCAGGTAGAGCACGGGGTTAGATACAGAGTATAGCTCGCTCTACACTGTCCAATCAAACACTCCCAGGGCAGGTACAGCACGCTGTTAGATACAGAGTAAAGCTACTCCACATTGTCCCATCAAACACTCCCAGGGCAGGTACAGGGGGTAGATACAGAGTAAAGCTCCCTCAACATTGTCCCTTCAAACACTCCGAGGGCAGGTACAGCAAAGGGTTAGATACAGAGTAAAGCACCCTCTACACTGTCCCATCAAACACTCCCAGGGCAGGTACAGGGGGTTAGAAACAGAGTAAAGCTCCCTCTACACTGTCCCATCAAACACTCCCAGGGCAGGTCCAGGGGGTTAGATACAGAGTAAAGTTCCCTCCACATTGTCCCATCAAACACTCCCAGGGCAGGTCCAGGGGGTTAGATACGGAGTAAAGCTCCCTCTACACTGTCCCATCAAACAGACCCAGGGCAGGTACAGGGGGTTAGATACAGAATAAAGCTCCCTCTCCACTGTCCCAGCAAACACTCCCAGGGCAGGTACAGCACCGGTTAGATACAGAGTAAAGCTCCCTCTCCACTGTCCCAGCAAACACTCCCAGGGCAGGTACAGCACCGGTTAGATACAGAGCAAAGCTCCCTCTCCACTGTCCCATCAAACACTCCCAGGGCAGGTACAGCACGGGGTTAGATACAGAGCAAAGCTCCCTCTCCACTGTCCCAGCAAACACTCCCAGGGCAGGTACAGCACGGGTTAGATACAGAGCAAAGCTCCCTCTCCACTGTCCCATCAAACTCTCCCAGGACAGGTACAGGGGGTTAAATACAGAGTAAAGCTCCCTCTACACTGTCCCATCAAACTCTCCCAGGGCAGGTACAGGGGATTAGATACAGAGTAAAGCTCCCTCTACACTGTCCCATCAAACACTCCCAGGACAGGTACAGGGGGTTAGATACAGAGTAAAGCTCCCTCTACACTGTCCCATCAAACACTCCCAGGGCAGGTACAGCACGGGGTTAGATACAGAGTAAAGCTCCCTCTACACTGTCCCATCAAACACTCCCAGGGCAGGTACAGGGGGTTAGATACAGAGTAAAGCTCCCTCTACACTGTCCCATCAAACACTCCTTGGGCAGGTACAGGGGGTTAGATACAGAGTAAAGCTCCCTCTACACTTCCCCATCAAACATTCCCAGGGCAGGGACAGGGGGTTAGATACAGAGTAAAGCTCCCTCTACACATTCCCATCAAACACTCCCAGGGCAGGTCCAGGGGGTTAGATACAGAGTAAAGCTCCCTCTACACTGTCCCATCAAACACTCCAGGGCAGGTACAGGGGGTTAGATACAGAGTAAAGCTCCCTCTACACTGTCTCATCAAACACTCCCAGGGCAGGTACAGCACGGGGTTAGATACAGAGTAAAGCTCCCTCTACACTGCCCCATCAAACACTCCCAGGGCAAGTACAGCATGGGGTTAGATACAGAGTAAAGCTCCCTCTACACTGTCCCATCAAACACTCCCAGGGCAGGTACAGGGGGTTAGATACAGAGTAAAGCTCCCTCTATACTGTTCCACCAAACACTCCCAGGGCAGGTACAGGGGGTTAGATACAGAGTAAAGCTCCCTCTACACTGTCCCATCAAACATTCCCAGGGCAGGTGCAGGAGGTTAGATACAGAGTGAAGCTCCCTCTACACTGTCCCATCAAACACTCCCAGGGCAGGTACAGGGGGTTAGATACAGAGTAAAGCTCCCTCTACACTGTTCCACCAAACACTCCCAGGGCAGGTACAGCACGGGGTTAGATACAGAGTAAAGCTCTCTCTACACTGTCCCATCAAACACTCCCAAGGCAGGTACAGCACGGGGTTAGATACAGAGTAAAGCTCCCTCGACACTGTCCCATCAAACACTCCCAGGGCAGGTACAGGGGGTTAGATACAGAGTGAAGCTCCCTCTACACTGTCCCATCAAACACTCCCAGGGCAGATGCAGGGGGTTAGATACAGAGTAAAGCTCCCTCTACACTGTTCCACCAAACACTCCCAGGGCAGGTACAGCACGGGGTTAGATACAGAGTAAAGCTCCCTCGACACTGTCCCATCAAACACTCCCAGGGCAGGTACAGGGGGTTAGATACAGAGTAAAGCTCCCTCTACACTGTCCCATCAAACACTCCCAGGGAAGGTACAGCACGGGGTTAGATACAGAGTAAAGCTCCCTCTACACTGTCCCATCAAACACGCCCAGGGCAGGTACAGGCGGTTAGATACAGAGTAAAACTCCCTCTACACTATCCCATCAAGCACTACCATGTCAGGTAGAGCACGGGGTTAGATACAGAGTATAGCTCGCTCTACACTGTCCAATCAAACACTCCCAGGGCAGGTACAGCACGCTGTTAGATACAGAGTAAAGCTCCCTCCACATTGTCCCATCAAACACTCCCAGGGCAGGTACAGCACGGGTTAGATAAAGAGTAAAGCTCCCTCAACATTGTCCAATCAAACACTCCCAGGGCAGGTACAGGGGGTAGATACAGAGTAAAGCTCCCTCAACATTGTCCCTTCAAACACTCCCAGGGCAGGTCCAGGGGGTTAGATACGGAGTAAAGCTCCCTCTACACTGTCCCATCAAACAGACCCAGGGCAGGTACAGGGGGTTAGATACAGAATAAAGCTCCCTCTCCACTGTCCCAGCAAACACTCCCAGGGCAGGTACAGCACCGGTTAGATACAGAGCAAAGCTCCCTCTCCACTGTCCCATCAAACACTCCCAGGGCAGGTACAGCACGGGGTTAGATACAGAGCAAAGCTCCCTCTCCACTGTCCCAGCAAACACTCCCAGGGCAGGTACAGCACGGGTTAGATACAGAGCAAAGCTCCCTCTCCACTGTCCCATCAAACTCTCCCAGGACAGGTACAGGGGGTTAAATACAGAGTAAAGCTCCCTCTACACTGTCCCATCAAACTCTCCCAGGGCAGGTACAGGGGATTAGATACAGAGTAAAGCTCCCTCTACACTGTCCCATCAAACACTCCCAGGACAGGTACAGCACGGGGTTAGATACAGAGTAAAGCTCCCTCTACACTGTCCCATCAAACACTCCCAGGGCAGTTACAGGGGGTTAGATACAGAGTAAAGCTCCCTCTACACTGTCCCATCAAACACTCCTTGGGCAGGTACAGGGGATTAGATACAGAGTAAAGCTCCCTCTACACTTCCCCATCAAACATTCCCAGGGCAGGGACAGGGGGTTAGATACAGAGTAAAGCTCCCTCTACACATTCCCATCAAACACTCCCAGGGCAGGTCCAGGGGGTTAGATACAGAGTAAAGCTCCCTCTACACTGTCCCATCAAACACTCCCAGGGCAGGTCCAGGGGGTTAGATACAGAGTAAAGCTCCCTCTACACTGTCTCATCAAACACTCCCAGGGCAGGTACAGCACGGGGTTAGATACAGAGTAAAGCTCCCTCTACACTGCCCCATCAAACACTCCCAGGGCAGGTACAGCATGGGGTTAGATACAGAGTAAAGCTCCCTCTACACTGTCCCATCAAACACTCCCAGGGCAGGTACAGGGGGTTAGATACAGAGTAAAGCTCCCTCTACACTGTTCCACCAAACACTCCCAGGGCAGGTACAGGGGGTTAGATACAGAGTAAAGCTCCCTCTACACTGTCCCATCAAACATTCCCAGGGCAGGTACAGGAGGTTAGATACAGAGTAAAGCTCCCTCTACACTGTCCCATCAAACACTCCCAGGGCAGGTACAGGGGGTTAGATACAGAGTAAAGCTCCCTCTACACTGTTCCACCAAACACTCCCAGGGCAGGTAAAGCACGGGGTTAGATACAGAGTAAAGCTCTCTCTACACTGTCCCATCAAACACTCCCAAGGCAGGTACAGGGGGTTAGATACAGAGTAAAGCTCCCTCGACACTGTCCCATCAAACACTCCCAGGGCAGGTACAGAGGGTTAGATACAGAGTAAAGCTCCCTCTACACAGTCCCATCAAACACTCCCAGGGCAGTTACAGGGGGTTAGATACAGAGTAAAACTCCCTCTACACTATCCCATCAAGCACTACCAGGTCAGGTAGAGCACGGGGTTAGATACAGAGTAAAGCTCCCTCCACATTGTCCCTTCAAACACTCCCAGTGCAGGTACAGCACGGGTTAGATAAAGAGTAAAGCTCCCTCTACATTGTCCAATCAAACACTCCCAGGGCAGATACAGCATGGGGTTAGATACAGAGTAAAGCTCCCTCTACACTGTCCCATCAAACACTCCCAGGGCAGATGCAGGGGGTTAGATACAGAGTAAAGCTCCCTCTACACTGTTCCACCAAACACTCCCAGGGCAGGTACAGCACGTGGTTAGATGCAGATTAAAGCTCCCTCTACACTGTTCCACCAAACACTCCCAGGGCAGGTACAGGGGGTTAGATACAAAGTAAAGCTCCCTCTACATTGTCCCATCAAACACTCCCAGGGCAGGTACAGGAGGTTAGATACAGAGTAAAGCTCCCTCTAAACTGTCCCATCAAACACTCCCAGGGCAGGTACAGCACGGGGTTAGATACAGAGTAAAGCTCCTTCTACACTGTCCCATCAATTACTCCCAGAGCAGGTACAGGGGGTTAGATACAGAGTAAAGCTCCCTCTACACTGTCCCATCAAACTCTCCCAGGGCAGTTACAGAGGGTTAGATACAGAGTAAAGCTCCCTCTACACTTTCCCATCAAATACTCCCAGGGTAGGTACAGGGGGTTAGATACAGAGCAAAGCTCCCTCTACACTGTCCCATCAAACACTCCCAGGGTAGGTACAGGGGGTTAGATACAGAGTAAAGCTTCCTCTACACTGTCCCATCAAACACTCCCAGGGCAGTTACAGGGGGTTAGATATTGAGTAAAGCTCCCTCTACACTGTCCCATCAAACACTCCCAGGGAAGGTACAGCACGGGGTTAGATACAGAGTAAAGCTCCCTCTACATTGTCCCATCAAACACTCCCAGGGCAGGTACAGGGGGTTAGATAAAGAGTAAAGCTCCCTCTACACTGTCCGATCAAACAGTCCCAGGGCAGGTACAGGGGGTGAGATACAGAGTAAAGCTCCTTCTGCACTGTCCCATCAAACACTCCCGGGACAGGTACAGGGGGTTAGATACAGAGTAATGCTCCCTCTACACTGTCCCATCAAACACTCGCAGGGCAGGTACAGCACGGGGGTAGATACAGAGTAAAGCTCCCTCTACCATGTCCCATCAAATTCTCCCAGGATAGGTACAGGGGGATAAATACAGAGTAAAGCTCCCACTACACTGCCCCATCAAACTCTCCCAGGGCAGGTACAGGGGATTAGATACAGAGTAAAGCTCCCTCTGCACTGTCCCATCAAACACTCCCGGGACAGGTACAGGGGTTTAGATACAGAGTAAAGCTCTCTCTACACTGTCCCATCCAACAATCCCAGGGCAGTACAGCACGGGGTTAGATACAGAGTAAAGCTCCCACTACACTGCCCCATCAAACACTCCCAGGGCAGGTACAGGGGGTCAGGTACAGAGTAAAACTCCCTCTACACTGTCCCATCAAATACTCCCTGGGCAGGTACAGCACGGGCTTCAATACAGAGTCAAGCTCCCTCTACACTGTCCCATCAAATACTCCCAGGGCAGGTACAGGGGGATAGATACAGAGTAAAGCTGCCTCTACACTGTCCCATCAAACACTCCCAGGGCAGGTACAGGGGATAGATACAGAGTAAAGCTCTCTCTATACTGTCCCATCAAACAGACCCAGGGCAGGTACAGGGGGTTAGATACAGAGTAAATTTCCCTCTACACTGTCCCATCAAACATTCCCAGGGCAGGTACAGAATGGGGATAGATACAGAGTAAAGCTCCCTCTACACTGTCCCGTCAAACACTCCCAGGGCAGGTACTGCACGGAGTTAGATACAGAGTAAAACTCCCTCTACACTGTTCCACCAAACACTCCCAGGGCAGGTACAGGGGATTAGATACAGAGTAAAGCTCCCTCTACACTGTCCCATCAAACATTCCCAGGGCAGGTACAGGGAGGTTAGATACAGAGTAAAGCTCCCTCAACATTGTCCCATCAAACACTCCCAGGGTAGGTAAAGCGGGTTAGATGTCGAGTAAAGCTCCCTCTACACTGTCCCTTCAAACACTCCCAGGGCAGGTACAGCACGGGGTTAGATATAGAGTAAACCTCCCTCGACACTGTCCCATCAAAAACTCCCAGGGCAGGTACAGGGGGTTATATACAGAGTAAAGCTCCCTCTACACTGTCCCATCAAATATTCACAGGGCAGGTACAGCACGGAGTTAGATACAGAGTAAAGCTTCCTCTACACGGTCCCATCAAACACTCCCAGTGCAGGTACAGGGGGTGAGATACAGAGTAAAGCTCCCTCTACACTGTCACATCAAACACTCCCAGGGCAGGTGCAGCGGGTTAGATGTAGAGTAAAGCTCCCTCTACACTGTTCCACCAAACACTCCCAGGGCAGGTACAGCACTTGCTTAGATACAGAGTAAAGCTCCCTCTACACTGTCCCATCAAACACTCCCAGGGCAGGTACAGGAGGTTAGATACAGAGTAAAGCTCCCTCTACACTGATCCACCAAACACTCCCAGGGCAGGTACAGGGGGTTAGATACAGAGTAAAGCTCCCTCTACACTGTCCCATCAAACACTCCCAGGGCAGGTACAGGAGGTTAGATACAGAGTAAAGCTCCCTCTACACTGTCCCATCAAACTCTCCCAGGGCAGGTACAGGGGGTTAGATACAGAGTAAAGCTCCCTCTACAGTTTCCCATCAACTACTCCTAGAGCAGATACAGGGGGTTAGATACAGACAAAACCTCCCTCTACACTGTCCCATCAAACACTCCCAGGGCAGGTACAGCACGGGGTTAGATACAGAGTAAAGCTCCCTCTACACTGATCCACCAAACACTCCCAGGGCAGGTACAGGGGGTTAGATACAGAGTAAAGCTCCCTCTACACTGTCCCATCAAACACTCCCAGGGCAGGTACAGGAGGTTAGATACAGAGTAAAGCTCTCTCTACACTGTCCCATCAAACAGACCCAGGGCAGGTACAGGGGGTTATGATACAGAGTAAATTTCCCTCTACAACGTCCCATCCAACACTCCCAGGGCAGGTACAGGGGGTTAGATACAGAGTAAAACTCCCTCTACACTGTCCCATCAAACACTCCCAGGGCAGGTACAGGGGGTTAGATACAGAGTAAAGCTCCCTCTACACTGTCCCATCAAACATTCCCAGGGCAGGTACAGGAGGTTAGATACAGAGTAAAGCTCCCTCTACACTGTCCCATCAAACACTCCCAGGGCAGGTACAGGGGGGTTTAGATATAGAGTAAAGCTCCCTCTACACTGTCCCATCAAATACTCCCAGGGCAGGTACAGCATGGGGTTAGATACAGAGTAAAGCTCCCTCTACACTGTCCCATCAAACACTCCCAGGGAAGGTACAGCATGGGGTTAGATACAGAGTAAAGCTCCCTCTACACTATCCCATCAAGCACTACCATGTCAGGTAGAGCACGGGGTTAGATACAGAGTATAGCTCGCTCTACACTGTCCAATCAAACACTCCCAGGGCAGGTACAGCACGCTGTTAGATACAGAGTAAAGCTCCCTCCACATTGTCCCATCAAACACTCCCAGGGCAGGTACAGCACGGGTTAGATAAAGAGTAAAGCTCCCTCAACATTGTCCAATCAAACACTCCCAGGGCAGGTACAGGGGGTAGATACAGAGTAAAGCTCCCTCAACATTGTCCCTTCAAACACTCCGAGGGCAGGTACAGCAAAGGGTTAGATACAGAGTAAAGCACCCTCTACACTGTCCCATCAAACACTCCCAGGGCAGGTACAGGGGGTTAGAAACAGAGTAAAGCTCCCTCTACACTGTCCCATCAAACACTCCCAGGGCAGGTACAGCACGGGTTAGATACAGAGTAAAGTTCCCTCCACATTGTCCCATCAAACACTCCCAGGGCAGGTCCAGGGGGTTAGATACGGAGTAAAGCTCCCTCTACACTGTCCCATCAAACAGACCCAGGACAGGTACAGGGGGTTAGATACAGAATAAAGCTCCCTCTCCACTGTCCCAGCAAACACTCCCAGGGCAGATACAGCACCGGTTAGATACAGAGCAAAGCTCCCTCTCCACTGTCCCAGCAAACACTCACAGGGCAGGTACAGCACCGGTTAGATACAGAGCAAAGCTCCCTCTCCACTGTCCCATCAAACACTCCCAGGGCAGGTACAGCACGGGTTAGATACAGAGCAAAGCTCCCTCTCCACTGTCCCATCAAACTCTCCCAGGACAGGTACAGGGGGTTAAATACAGAGTAAAGCTCCCTCTACACTGTCCCATCAAACTCTCCCAGGGCAGGTACAGGGGATTAGATACAGAGTAAAGCTCCCTCTACACTGTCCCATCAAACACTCCCAGGACAGGTACAGGGGGTTAGATACAGAGTAAAGCTCCCTCTACACTGTCCCATCAAACACTCCCAGGGCAGGTACAGCACGCGGTTAGATACAGAGTAAAGCTCCCTCTACACTGTCCCATCAAACACTCCCAGGGCAGTTACAGGGGGTTAGATACAGAGTAAAGCTCCCTCTACACTGTCCCATCAAACACTCCTTGGGCAGGTACAGGGGTTAGATACAGAGTAAAGCTCCCTCTACACTTCCCCATCAAACATTCCCAGGGCAGGGACAGGGGGTTAGATACAGAGTAAAGCTCCCTCTACACATTCCCATCAAACACTCCCAGGGCAGGTCCAGGGGGTTAGATACAGAGTAAAGCTCCCTCTACACTGTCCCATCAAACACTCCAGGGCAGGTACAGGGGGTTAGATACAGAGTAAAGCTCCCTCTACACTGTCTCATCAAACACTCCCAGGGCAGGTACAGCACGGGGTTAGATACAGAGTAAAGCTCCCTCTACACTGCCCCATCAAACACTCCCAGGGCGGGTACAGCATGGGGTTAGATACAGAGTAAAGCTCCCTCTACACTGTCCCATCAAACACTCCCAGGGCAGGTACAGGGGGTTAGATACAGAGTAAAGCTCCCTCTACACTGTTCCACCAAACACTCCCAGGGCAGGTACAGGGGGTTAGATACAGAGTAAAGCTCCCTCTACACTGTCCCATCAAACATTCCCAGGGCAGGTACAGGAGGTTAGATACAGAGTAAAGCTCCCTCTACACTGTCCCATTAAACACTCCCAGGGCAGGTACAGCGGGTTAGATACAGAGTAAAGCTTCCTCTACACTGTCCCATCAAACACTCCCAGGGCAGGTACAGGGGGGTTAGATACAGAGTAAAGCTCCCTCTACACTGTCCCATCAAATACTCCCAGGGCAGGTACAGCACGGGTTAGATACAGAGTAAAGTTCCCTCTACACAGTCCCATCAAACACTCCCAGGGCAGGTACAGGGGGTTAGATACAGAGTAAAACTCCCTCTACACTATCCCATCAAACACTCCCAGGGAAGGTACAGCACGGGGTTAGATACAGAATAAAGCTCCCTCTACACTATCCCATCAAACACACCCAGGGCAGGTACAGGCGGTTAGATACAGAGTAAAACTCCCTCTACACTATCCCATCAAGCACTACCAGGTCAGGTAGAGCACGGGGTTAGATACAGAGTAAAGCTCCCTCCACATTGTCCCTTCAAACACTCCCAGTGCAGGTACAGCACGGGTTAGATAAAGAGTAAAGCTCCCTCTACATTGTCCAATCAAACACTCCCAGGGCAGATACAGCATGGGGTTAGATACAGAGTAAAGCTCCCTCTACACTGTCCCATCAAACACTCCCAGGGCAGGTAAAGGGGGTTAGATACAGAGTAAAGCTCCCTCTACACTGTCCCATCAAACACTCCCAGGGCAGATGCAGGGGGTTAGATACAGAGTAAAGCTCCCTCTACACTGTTCCACCAAACACTCCCAGGGCAGGTACAGCACGTGGTTAGATGCAGATTAAAGCTCCCTCTACACTGTTCCACCAAATACTCCCAGGGCAGGTACAGGGGGTTAGTTACAAAGTAAAGCTCCCTCTACATTGTCCCATCAAACACTCCCAGGGCAGGTACAGGAGGTTAGATACAGAGTAAAGCTCCCTCTACACTGTCCCATCAAACACTCCCAGGGCAGGTACAGCACGGGGTTAGATACAGAGTAAAGCTCCTTCTACACTGTCCCATCAATTACTCCCAGAGCAGGTACAGGGGGTTAGATACAGAGTAAAGCTCCCTCTACACTGTCCCATCAAACTCTACCAGGGCAGTTACAGAGGGTTAGATACAGAGTAAAGCTCCCTCTACACTGTCCCATCAAATAATCCCAGGGTAGGTACAGGGGGTTAGATACAGAGCAAAGCTCCCTCTACACTGTCCCATCAAACACTCCCAGGGTAGGTACAGGGGGTTAGATACAGAGTAAAGCTTCCTCTACACTGTCCCATCAAACACTCCCAGGGCAGTTACAGGGGGTTAGATATTGAGTAAAGCTCCCTCTACACTGTCCCATCAAACACTCCCAGGGAAGGTACAGCACGGGGTTAGATACAGAGTAAAGCCCTCTCTACACTGTCCCATCAAAAACTCCCAAGGCAGGTACAGCACGGGTGAGATACAGAGTAAAGCTCCCACTACACAGTCCCATCAAACACCCCCAGGGCAGGTACAGGCGGTTAGATACAGAGTAAAACTTCCTCTACACTATCCCATCAAGCACTACCAGGTCAGGTAGAGCACGGGGTTAGATACAGAGTATAGCTCGCTCTACACTGTCCCATCAAACACTCCCAGGGCAGATACAGCATGGGGTTAGATACAGAGTAAAGCTCCCTCTACACTGTCCCATCAAACACTCCCAGGGCAGGTACAGCACGGGTTAGATAAAGAGTAAAGCTCCCTCTACATTGTCCAATCAAACACTCCCAGGGCAGGTACAGGGGGTGAGATACAGAGTAAAGCTCCCTCTACACTGTCCCATCAAACACTCCCAGGGCAGGTACAGGGGGTAGATACAGAGTAAAGCTCCCTCAACATTGTCCCTTCAAACACTCCGAGGGCAGGTACAGCAAAGGGTTAGATACAGAGTAAAGCTCCCTCTACACTGTCCCATCAAACAATCCTCGGGCAGGTACAGGGGGTTAGATAAAGAGTAAAGCTCCCTCTA
This sequence comes from Pristiophorus japonicus, assembly GCF_044704955.1. Lineage (NCBI taxonomy): Eukaryota > Metazoa > Chordata > Chondrichthyes > Pristiophoridae > Pristiophorus > Pristiophorus japonicus. Next base: position 104,056 of record NW_027254561.1, on the reverse strand, counting down.
CACTGTCCCATCAAACACTCCCAGGGCAGGTACAGGGGGTTAGATACAGAGTAAAGCTCCCTCTACACTGTCCCATCAAACACTCCCAGGGCAGGTACAGGGGGTTAGATACAGAGTAAAGTTCCCTCTACATTGTCCCATCAAACACTCCCAGGGCAGGTACAGGGGGTTAGATACAGAGTAAAGCTCCCTCTACACTGTCCCATCAAACAGACCCAGGGCAGGTACAGGGGGTTAGATACAGAGTAAAACTCCCTCTACACTGTCCCATCAAACACTCCCAGGGCAGGTACAGGGGGTTAGATACAGTTTAAAGCTCCCTCTACACTGTCCCATCAAACACTCCCAGGGCAGGTACAGCACAGGGTTAGATACAGAAAAAGCTCCCTCTACACAGTCCCTTCAAACACTCCCAGGGCAGGTACAGCACGGAGTGAGATACAGAGTAAAGCTCCCTCTACACTGTCCCATCAAACACTCCTAGGGCAGGTACAGCACGGGTTTGAGACAGAGTAAAGCTCCCTCTACACTGTCCCATCAAACACTCCCAGGGCAGGTACAGCACGGGGTTAGATACAGAGTAAAGCTCCCTCTACACTGTCCCATCAAACACTCCCAGGGCAGGTACAGCACGGGGTTAGATACAGAGTAAAGCTCCCTCTACACTGTCCCATCAAACACTCCCAGGGCAGGTACAGGGGGTTAGATAGAGTAAAGCTCCCTCTACACTGTCCCATCAAACACTCCCAGGGCAGGTACAGCACGTGGTTCGATACAGAGTAAAGCTCCCTCTACACTGTTCCACCAAACACTCCCAGGGCAGGTACAGCACGTGGTTAGATGCAGAGTAAAGCTCCCTCTACACTGTTCCACCAAACACTCCCAGGGCAGGTACAGCACGTGGTTAGATACAGAGTAAAGCTCCCTCTGCACTGTCCCATCAAACACTCCCAGGGCAGGTACAGGGGGTTAGATACAGAGTAAAGCTCCCTCTACACTGTCCCATTAAACACTCCCAGGGCAGGTACAGGGGGTTAGATACAGAGTAAAGCTCCCTCTACACTGTCCCATCAAACACTCCCAGGGCAGGTACAGGGGGTTAGATACAGAGTAAAACTCCCTCTACACTATCCCATCAAACACTCCCAGGGAAGGTACAGCACGGGGTTAGATACAGAGTAAAGCTCTCTCTACACTGTCCCATCAAACACTCCCAAGGCAGGTACAGCACGGGGTTAGATACAGAGTAAAGCTCCCTCGACACTGTCCCCTCAAACACTCCCAGGACAGGTACAGCACGGGTTAGATACAGAGTAAAGTTCCCTCTACACAGTCCCATCAAACACACCCAGGGCAGGTACAGGCGGTTAGATACAGAGTAAAACTCCCTCTACACTATCCCATCAAGCACTACCAGGTCAGGTAGAGCACGGGGTTAGATACAGAGTAAAGCTCCCTCCACATTGTCCCTTCAAACACTCCCAGTGCAGGTACAGCACGGGTTAGATAAAGAGTAAAGCTCCCTCTACATTGTCCAATCAAACACTCCCAGGGCAGATACAGCATGGGGTTAGATACAGAGTAAAGCTCCCTCTACACTGTCCCATCAAACACTCCCAGGGCAGGTAAAGGGGGTTAGATACAGAGTAAAGCTCCCTCTACACTGTCCCATCAAACACTCCCAGGGCAGGTACAGGGGGTTAGTTACAAAGTAAAGCTCCCTCTACATTGTCCCATCAAACACTCCCAGGGCAGGTACAGGAGGTTAGATACAGAGTAAAGCTCCCTCTACACTGTCCCATCAAACACTCCCAGGGCAGGTACAGCACGGGGTTAGATACAGATTAAAGCTCCTTCTACACTGTCCCATCAATTACTCCCAGAGCAGGTACAGGGGTTAGATACAGAGTAAAGCTCCCTCTACACTGTCCCATCAAACTCTACCAGGGCAGTTACAGAGGGTTAGATACAGAGTAAAGCTCCCTCTACACTGTCCCATCAAATAATCCCAGGGTAGGTACAGGGGGTTAGATACAGAGCAAAGCTCCCTCTACACTGTCCCATCAAACACTCCCAGGGTAGGTACAGGGGGTTAGATACAGAGTAAAGCTTCCTCTACACTGTCCCATCAAACACTCCCAGGGCAGGTACAGGGGGTTAGATACAGAGTAAAGCTCCCTCTACACAGTCCCATCAAACACCCCCAGGGCAGGTACAGGCGGTTAGATACAGAGTAAAACTTCCTCTACACTATCCCATCAAGCACTACCAGGTCAGGTAGAGCACGGGGTTAGATACAGAGTATAGCTCGCTCTACACTGTCCCATCAAACACTCCCAGGGCAGATACAGCATGGGGTTAGATACAGAGTAAAGCTCCCTCTACACTGTCCCATCAAACACTCCCAGGGCAGGTACAGCACGGGTTAGATAAAGAGTAAAGCTCCCTCTACATTGTCCAATCAAACACTCCCAGGGCAGGTACAGGGGGTGAGATACAGAGTAAAGCTCCCTCTACACTGTCCCATCAAACACTCCCAGGGCAGGTACAGGGGGTAGATACAGAGTAAAGCTCCCTCAACATTGTCCCTTCAAACACTCCGAGGGCAGGTACAGCAAAGGGTTAGATACAGAGTAAAGCTCCCTCTACACTGTCCCATCAAACAATCCTCGGGCAGGTACAGGGGGTTAGATAAAGAGTAAAGCTCCCTCTACACTGTCCCATCAAACACTCCCAGGGCAGGTACAGGGGGTTAGATACAGAGTAAAGCTCCCTTTCACTGTCCCATCAAACACTCCCAGGGCAGGTACAGGGGGTTAGATACAGAGTAAAGTTCCCTCTACATTGTCCCATCAAACACTCCCAGGGCAGGTACAGGGGGTTAGATACAGAGTAAAGCTCCCTCTACACTGTCCCATCAAACAGACCCAGGGCAGGTACAGGGGGTTAGATACAGAGTAAAACTCCCTCTACACTGTCCCATCAAACACTCCCAGCAGGTTCAGCACGAGGTTAGATACAGTTTAAAGCTCCCTCTACACTGTCCCATCAAACACTCCCAGGGCAGGTCCAGCACAGGGTTAGATACAGAAAAAGCTCCCTCTACACAGTCCCTTCAAACACTCCCAGGGCAGGTACAGCACGGAGTGAGATACAGAGTAAAGCTCCCTCTACACTGTCCCATCAAACACTCCTAGGGCAGGTACAGCACGGGTTTGAGACAGAGTAAAGCTCCCTCTACACTGTCCCATCAAACACTCCCAGGGCAGGTACAGCACGGGGTTAGATACAGAGTAAAGCTCCCTCTACACTGTCCCATCAAACACTCCCAGGGCAGGTACAGCACGGGGTTAGATACAGAGTAAAGCTCCCTCTACACTGTCCCATCAAACACTCCCAGGGCAGGTACAGGGGGTTAGATAGAGTAAAGCTCCCTCTACACTGTCCCATCAAACACTCCCAGGGCAGGTACAGCACGTGGTTCGATACAGAGTAAAGCTCCCTCTACACTGTTCCACCAAACACTCCCAGGGCAGGTACAGCACGTGGTTCGATGCAGAGTAAAGCTCCCTCTACACTGTTCCACCAAACACTCCCAGGGCAGGTACAGCCCGTGGTTAGATATAGAGTAAACCTCCCTCGACACTGTCCCATCAAAAACTCCCAGGGCAGGTACAGGGGGTTATATACAGAGTAAAGCTCCCTCTACACTGTCCCATCAAATATTCACAGGGCAGGTACAGCACGGAGTTAGATACAGAGTAAAGCTTCCTCTACACGGTCCCATCAATCACTCCCAGTGCAGGTACAGGGGGTGAGATACAGAGTAAAGCTCCCTCTACACTGTCACATCAAACACTCCCAGGGCAGGTGCAGCGGGTTAGATGTAGAGTAAAGCTCCCTCTACACTGTTCCACCAAACACTCCCAGGGCAGGTACAGCACGTGCTTAGATACAGAGTAAAGCTCCCTCTACACTGTTCCACCAAACACTTCCAGGGCAGGTACAGGGGGTTAGATACAGAGTAAAGCTCCCTCTACACTGTCCCATCAAACACTCCCAGGGCAGGTACAGGAGGTTAGATTCAGAGGAAAGCTCCCTCTACACTGTCCCATCAAACACTCCCAGGGCAGTTACAGAGGGGTAGATACAGAGTAAAGCTCTCTCTACACTGTCCCATCAAACACTCCCAAGGCAGGTACAGCACGGTGTTAGATACAGAGTAAAGCTCCCTCGACACTGTCCCCTCAAACACTACCAGGACAGGTACAGTGGGTTAGATACAGAGTAAAGCTCCCACTACACTATCCCATCAAGCACTCCCAGGGCAGGTACAGGGGGTTAGATACAGAGTAAAGTTCCCTCTACATTGTCCCATCAAAAACTCCCAGGGCAGGTACAGGGGTTTAGATACAGAGTAAAGCTCCCTCTACACTGTCCCATCAAACAGACCCAGGGCAGGTACAGGGGGTTATGATACAGAGTAAATTTCCCTCTACAACGTCCCATCCAACACTCCCAGGGCAGGTACAGGGGATTAGATACAGAGTAAAACTCCCTCTACACTGTCCCATCAAACACTCCCAGGGCAGGTACAGGGGGTTAGATACAGAGTAAAGCTCCCTCTACACTGTCCCACCAAACACTCCCAGGGCAGGTACAGGGGGTTAGATACAGAGTAAAGCTCCCTCTACACTGTCCCATCAAACATTCCCAGGGCAGGTACAGGAGGTTAGATACAGAGTAAAGCTCCCTCTACACTGTCTCATTAAACAGTCCCAGGGCAGGTACAGGGGGTTAGATACAGAGTAAAGCTTCCTCTACACTGTCCCATCAAACACTCCCAGGGCAGGTACAGCACGGGGTTAGATACAGAGTAAAGCTCCCTCTACACTGTCCCATCAAACACTCCCAGGGCAGGTACAGCACGGGGTTAGATACAGAGTAAAGCTCCCTCTACACTGTCCCATCAAACACTCCCAGGGCAGGTACAGCACGGGGTTAGATACAGAGTAAAGCTCTCTCTACACTGTCCCATCAAAAACTCCCAAGGCAGGTACAGGGGGTTAGATACAAAGTAAAGCTCCCTCTACATTGTCCCATCAAACACTCCCAGGGCAGGTACAGGAGGTTAGATACAGAGTAAAGCTCCCTCTAAACTGTCCCATCAAACACTCCCAGGGCAGGTACAGCACGGGGTTAGATACAGAGTAAAGCTCCTTCTACACTGTCCCATCAATTACTCCCAGAGCAGGTACAGGGGGTTAGATACAGAGTAAAGCTCCCTCTACACTGTCCAATCAAACTCTCCCAGGGCAGTTACAGAGGGTTAGATACAGAGTAAAGCTCCCTCTACACTGTCCCATCAAATACTCCCAGGGTAGGTACAGGGGGTTAGATACAGAGCAAAGCTCCCTCTACACTGTCCCATCAAACACTCCCAGGGTAGGTACAGGGGGTTAGATACAGAGTAAAGCTTCCTCTACACTGTCCCATCAAACACTCCCAGGGCAGTTACAGGGGGTTAGATATTGAGTAAAGCTCCCTCTACACTGTCCCATCAAACACTCCCAGGGAAGGTACAGCACGGGGTTAGATACAGAGTAAAGCTCCCTCTACATTGTCCCATCAAACACTCCCAGGGCAGGTACAGGGGGTTAGATAAAGAGTAAAGCTCCCTCTACACTGTCCGATCAAACAGTCCCAGGGCAGGTACAGGGGGTGAGATACAGAGTAAAGCTCCTTCTGCACTGTCCCATCAAACACTCCCGGGACAGGTACAGGGGGTTAGATACAGAGTAATGCTCCCTCTACACTGTCCCATCAAACACTCCCAGGGCAGGTACAGCACGGGGGTAGATACAGAGTAAAGCTCCCTCTACCATGTCCCATCAAATTCTCCCAGGATAGGTACAGGGGGATAAATACAGAGTAAAGCTCCCACTACACTGCCCCATCAAACTCTCCCAGGGCAGGTACAGGGGATTAGATACAGAGTAAAGCTCCCTCTGCACTGTCCCATCAAACACTCCCGGGACAGGTACAGGGGTTTAGATACAGAGTAAAGCTCTCTCTACACTGTCCCATCCAACAATCCCAGGGCAGTACAGCACGGGGTTAGATACAGAGTAAAGCTCCCACTACACTGCCCCATCAAACACTCCCAGGGCAGGTACAGGGGGTCAGGTACAGAGTAAAGCTCCCTCTACACTGTCCCATCAAATACTCCCAGGGCAGGTACAGCACGGGCTTCAATACAGAGTAAAGCTCCCTCTACACTGTCCCATCAAATACTCCCAGGGCAGGTACAGGGGGATAGATACAGAGTAAAGCTGCCTCTACACTGTCCCATCAAACACTCCCAGGGCAGGTACAGGGGGTTAGATACAGAGTAAAGTTCCCTCTGCATTGTCCCATCAAACACTCCCAGGGCAGGTACAGGGGATAGATACAGAGTAAAGCTCTCTCTATACTGTCCCATCAAACAGACCCAGGGCAGGTACAGGGGGTTAGATACAGAGTAAATTTCCCTCTACACTGTCCCATCAAACACTCCCAGGGCAGGTACAGAATGGGGATAGATACAGAGTAAAGCTCCCTCTACACTGTCCCGTCAAACATTCCCAGGGCAGGTACAGAATGGGGATAGATACAGAGTAAAGCTCCCTCTACACTGTCCCGTCAAACACTCCCAGGGCAGGTACTGCACGGAGTTAGATACAGAGTAAAACTCCCTCTACACTGTTCCACCAAACACTCCCAGGGCAGGTACAGGGGATTAGATACAGAGTAAAGCTCCCTCTACACTGTCCCATCAAACATTCCCAGGGCAGGTACAGGGAGGTTAGATACAGAGTAAAGCTCCCTCAACATTGTCCCATCAAACACTCCCAGGGTAGGTAAAGCGGGTTAGATGTCGAGTAAAGCTCCCTCTACACTGTCCCTTCAAACACTCCCAGGGCAGGTACAGCACGGGGTTAGATATAGAGTAAACCTCCCTCGACACTGTCCCATCAAAAACATCCAGGGCAGGTACAGGGGGTTATATACAGAGTAAAGCTCCCTCTACACTGTCCCATCAAATATTCACAGGGCAGGTACAGCACGGAGTTAGATACAGAGTAAAGCTTCCTCTACACGGTCCCATCAAACACTCCCAGTGCAGGTACAGGGGGTGAGATACAGAGTAAAGCTCCCTCTACACTGTCACATCAAACACTCCCAGGGCAGGTGCAGCGGGTTAGATGTAGAGTAAAGCTCCCTCTACACTGTTCCACCAAACACTCCCAGGGCAGGTACAGCACTTGCTTAGATACAGAGTAAAGCTCCCTCTACACTGTCCCATCAAACACTCCCAGGGCAGGTACAGGGGGTTAGATACAGAGTAAAGCTCCCTCTACACTGTCCCATCAAACACTCCCAGGGCAGGTACAGGAGGTTAGATACAGAGTAAAGCTCTCTCTACACTGTCCCATCAAACACTCCCAGGGCAGGTACAGGGGGTTAGATACAGAGTAAAGCTCCCTCTACAGTTTCCCATCAACTACTCCTAGAGCAGATACAGGGGGTTAGATACAGAGAAAACCTCCCTCTACACTGTCCCATCAAACTCTCCCAGGGCAGTTACAGAGGGGTAGATACAGAGTAAAGCTCTCTCTACACTGTCCCATCAAACACTCCCAAGGCAGGTACAGCACGGTGTTAGATACAGAATAAAGCTCCCTCGACACTGTCCCCTCAAACACTACCAGGACAGGTACAGCACGGGTTAGATACAGAGTAAAGCTCCCTCTACACAGTCCCATCAAACACCCCCAGGGCAGGTACAGGGGGTTAGATACAGAGTAAAGTTCCCTCTACATTGTCCCATCAAACACTCCCAGGGCAGGTACAGGGGTTTAGATACAGAGTAAAGCTCCCTCTACACTGTCCCATCAAACAGACCCAGGGCAGGTACAGGGGGTTATGATACAGAGTAAATTTCCCTCTACAACGTCCCATCCAACACTCCCAGGGCAGGTACAGGGGGTTAGATACAGAGTAAAACTCCCTCTACACTGTCCCATCAAACACTCCCAGGGCAGGTACAGGGGGTTAGATACAGAGTAAAGCTCCCTCTACACTGTCCCATCAAACATTCCCAGGGCAGGTACAGGAGGTTAGATACAGAGTAAAGCTCCCTCTACACTGTCCCATCAAACACTCCCAGGGCAGGTACAGGGGGGTTTAGATATAGAGTAAAGCTCCCTCTACACTGTCCCATCAAATACTCCCAGGGCAGGTACAGCATGGGGTTAGATACAGAATAAAGCTCCCTCTACACTGTCCCATCAAACACTCCCAGGGAAGGTACAGCATGGGGTTAGATACAGAGTAAAGCTCCCTCTACACTATCCCATCAAGCACTACCATGTCAGGTACAGCAAAGGGATAGATACAGAGTAAAGCACCCTCTACACTGTCCCATCAAACACTCCCAGGGCAGGTACAGGGGGTTAGAAACAGAGTAAAGCTCCCTCTACACTGTCCCATCAAACACTCCCAGGGCAGGTACAGCACGGGTTAGATACAGAGTAAAGTTCCCTCCACATTGTCCCATCAAACACTCCCAGGGCAGGTCCAGGGGGTTAGATACGGAGTAAAGCTCCCTCTACACTGTCCCATCAAACAGACCCAGGGCAGGTACAGGGGGTTAGATACAGAATAAAGCTCCCTCTCCACTGTCCCAGCAAACACTCCCAGGGCAGATACAGCACCGGTTAGATACAGAGCAAAGCTCCCTCTACACTGTCCCAGCAAACACTCACAGGGCAGGTGCAGCACCGGTTAGATACAGAGCAAAGCTCCCTCTCCACTGTCCCATCAAACACTCCCAGGGCAGGTACAGCACGGGTTAGATACAGAGCAAAGCTCCCTCTCCACTGTCCCATCAAACTCTCCCAGGACAGGTACAGGGGGTTAAATACAGAGTAAAGCTCCCTCTACACTGTCCCATCAAACTCTCCCAGGGCAGGTACAGGGGATTAGATACAGAGTAAAGCTCCCTCTACACTGTCCCATCAAACACTCCCAGGACAGGTACAGGGGGTTAGATACAGAGTAAAGCTCCCTCTACACTGTCCCATCAAACACTCCCAGGGCAGGTACAGCACGCGGTTAGATACAGAGTAAAGCTCCCTCTACACTGTCCCATCAAACACTCCCAGGGCAGTTACAGGGGGTTAGATACAGAGTAAAGCTCCCTCTACACTGTCCCATCAAACACTCCTTGGGCAGGTACAGGGGTTAGATACAGAGTAAAGCTCCCTCTACACTTCCCCATCAAACATTCCCAGGGCAGGGACAGGGGGTTAGATACAGAGTAAAGCTCCCTCTACACATTCCCATCAAACATTCCCAGGGCAGGTCCAGGGGGTTAGATACAGAGTAAAGCTCCCTCTACACTGTCCCATCAAACACTCCAGGGCAGGTACAGGGGGTTAGATACAGAGTAAAGCTCCCTCTACACTGTCTCATCAAACACTCCCAGGGCAGGTACAGCACGGGGTTAGATACAGAGTAAAGCTCCCTCTACACTGCCCCATCAAACACTCCCAGGGCGGGTACAGCATGGGGTTAGATACAGAGTAAAGCTCCCTCTACACTGTCCCATCAAACACTCCCAGGGCAGGTACAGGGGGTTAGATACAGAGTAAAGCTCCCTCTACACTGTTCCACCAAACACTCCCAGGGCAGGTACAGGGGTTTAGATACAGAGTAAAGCTCCCTCTACACTGTCCCATCAAACACTCCCAGGGCAGGTACAGCACGGGGTTAGATACAGAGTAAAGCTCCCTCTACACTGTCCCATCAAACACTCCCAGGGCAGGTACAGGGGGTTAGATACAGAGTAAAGCTCCCTCTACACTGTCCCATCAAACACTCCCAGGGCAGGTACAGGGGTTAGATACAGAGTAAAGCTCCCTCTACACTTCCCCATCAAACATTCCCAGGGCAGGGACAGGGGGTTAGATACAGAGTAAAGCTCCCTCTACACTGTCTCATCAAACACTCCCAGGGCAGGTACAGCACGGGGTTAGATACAGAGTAAAGCTCCCTCTACACTGCCCCATCAAACACTCCCAGGGCGGGTACAGCATGGGGTTAGATACAGAGTAAAGCTCCCTCTACACTGTCCCATCAAACACTCCCAGGGCAGGTACAGGGGGTTAGATACAGAGTAAAGCTCCCTCTACACTGTTCCACCAAACACTCCCAGGGCAGGTACAGGGGTTTAGATACAGAGTAAAGCTCCCTCTACACTGTCCCATCAAACACTCCCAGGGCAGGTACAGCACGGGGTTAGATACAGAGTAAAGCTCCCTCTACACTGTCCCATCAAACACTCCCAGGGCAGGTACAGGGGGTTAGATACAGAGTAAAGCTCCCTCTACACTGTCCCATCAAACACTCCCAGGGCAGGTACAGGAGGTTAGATACAGAGTAAAGCTCCCTCTACACTGTCCCATTAAACACTCCCAGGGCAGGTACAGCGGGTTAGATACAGAGTAAAGCTCCCACTACACTGTCCCATCAAATACTCCCAGGGCAGGTACAGCACGGGTTAGATACAGAGTAAAGTTCCCTCTACACAGTCCCATCAAACACTCCCAGGGCAGGTACAGGGGGTTAGATACAGAGTAAAACTCCCTCTACACTATCCCATCAAACACTCCCAGGGAAGGTACAGCACGGGGTTAGATACAGAGTAAAGCTCTTTCTACACTGTCCCATCAAACACTCCCAAGGCAGGTACAGCACGGGGTTAGATACAGAGTAAAGCTCCCTCGACACTGTCCCCTCAAACACTCCCAGGACAGGTACAGCACGGGTTAGATAAAGAGTAAAGCTCCCTCTACATTGTCCAATCAAACACTCCCAGGGCAGATACAGCATGGGGTTAGATACAGAGTAAAGCTCCCTCTACACTGTCCCATCAAACACTCCCAGGGCAGGTAAAGGGGGTTAGATACAGAGTAAAGCTCCCTCTACACTGTCCCATCAAACACTCCCAGGGCAGATGCAGGGGGTTAGATACAGAGTAAAGCTCCCTCTACACTGTTCCACCAAACACTCCCAGGGCAGGTACAGCACGTGGTTAGATGCCGATTAAAGCTCCCTCTACACTGTTCCACCAAATACTCCCAGGGCAGGTACAGGGGGTTAGTTACAAAGTAAAGCTCCCTCTACATTGTCCCATCAAACACTCCCAGGGCAGGTACAGGAGGTTAGATACAGAGTAAAGCTCCCTCTACACTGTCCCATCAAACACTCCCAGGGCAGGTACAGCACGGGGTTAGATACAGAGTAAAGCTCCTTCTACACTGTCCCATCAATTACTCCCAGAGCAGGTACAGGGGGTTAGATACAGAGTAAAGCTCCCTCTACACTGTCCCATCAAACTCTACCAGGGCAGTTACAGAGGGTTAGATACAGAGTAAAGCTCCCTCTACACTGTCCCATCAAATAATCCCAGGGTAGGTACAGGGGGTTAGATACAGAGCAAAGCTCCCTCTACACTGTCCCATCAAACACTCCCAGGGTAGGTACAGGGGGTTAGATACAGAGTAAAGCTTCCTCTACACTGTCCCATCAAACACTCCCAGGGCAGTTACAGGGGGTTAGATATTGAGTAAAGCTCCCTCTACACTGTCCCATCAAACACTCCCAGGGAAGGTACAGCACGGGGTTAGATACAGAGTAAAGCCCTCTCTACACTGTCCCATCAAAAACTCCCAAGGCAGGTACAGCACGGGTGAGATACAGAGTAAAGCTCCCTCTACACAGTCCCATCAAACACCCCCAGGGCAGGTACAGGCGGTTAGATACAGAGTAAAACTTCCTCTACACTATCCCATCAAGCACTACCAGGTCAGGTAGAGCACGGGGTTAGATACAGAGTATAGCTCGCTCTACACTGTCCCATCAAACACTCCCAGGGCAGATACAGCATGGGGTTAGATACAGAGTAAAGCTCCCTCTACACTGTCCCATCAAACACTCCCAGGGCTGGTACAGCACGGGTTAGATAAAGAGTAAAGCTCCCTCTACATTGTCCAATCAAACACTCCCAGGGCAGGTACAGGGGGTGAGATACAGAGTAAAGCTCCCTCTACACTGTCCCATCACACACTCCCAGGGCAGGTACAGGGGGTAGATACAGAGTAAAGCTCCCTCAACATTGTCCCTTCAAACACTCCGAGGGCAGGTACAGCAAAGGGTTAGATACAGAGTAAAGCTCCCTCTACACTGTCCCATCAAACAATCCTCGGGCAGGTACAGGGGGTTAGATAAAGAGTAAAGCTCCCTCTGCACTGTCCCATCAAACACTCCCAGGGCAGGTACAGGGGGTTAGATACAGAGTAAAGCTCCCTCTACACTGTCCCATCAAACACTCCCAGGGCAGGTACAGGGGGTTAGATACAGAGTAAAGTTCCCTCTACATTGTCCCATCAAACACTCCCAGGGCAGGTACAGGGGGTTAGATACAGAGTAAAGCTCCCTCTACACTGTCCCATCAAACAGACCCAGGGCAGGTACAGGGGGTTAGATACAGAGTAAAACTCCCTCTACACTGTCCCATCAAACACTCCCAGCAGGTTCAGCACGAGGTTAGATACAGTTTAAAGCTCCCTCTACACTGTCCCATCAAACACTCCCAGGGCAGGTACAGGACAGGGTTAGATACAGAAAAAGCTCCCTCTACACAGTCCCTTCAAACACTCCCAGGGCAGGTACAGCACGGAGTGAGATACAGAGTAAAGCTCCCTCTACACTGTCCCATCAAACACTCCTAGGGCAGGTACAGCACGGGTTTGAGACAGAGTAAAGCTCCCTCTACACTGTCCCATCAAACACTCCCAGGGCAGGTACAGCACGGGGTTAGATACAGAGTAAAGCTCCCTCTACACTGTCCCATCAAACACTCCCAGGGCAGGTACAGCACGGGGTTAGATACAGAGTAAAGCTCCCTCTACACTGTCCCATCAAACACTCCCAGGGCAGGTACAGGGGGTTAGATAGAGTAAAGCTCCCTCTACACTGTCCCATCAAACACTCCCAGGGCAGGTACAGCACGTGGTTCGATACAGAGTAAAGCTCCCTCTACACTGTTCCACCAAACACTCCCAGGGCAGGTACAGCACGTGGTTAGATGCAGAGTAAAGCTCCCTCTACACTGTTCCACCAAACACTCCCAGGGCAGGTACAGCACGTGGTTAGATACAGAGTAAAGCTCCCTCTGCACTGTCCCATCAAACACTCCCAGGGCAGGTACAGGGGGTTAGATACAGAGTAAAGCTCCCTCTACACTGTCCCATTAAACACTCCCAGGGCAGGTACAGGGGGTTAGATACAGAGTAAAGCTCCCTCTACACTGTCCCATCAAACACTCCCAGGGCAGGTACAGGGGGTTAGATACAGAGTAAAACTCCCTCTACACTATCCCATCAAACACTCCCAGGGAAGGTACAGCACGGGGTTAGATACAGAGTAAAGCTCTCTCTACACTGTCCCATCAAACACTCCCAGGACAGGTACAGCACGGGTTAGATACAGAGTAAAGTTCCCTCTACACAGTCCCATCAAACACACCCAGGGCAGGTACAGGCGGTTAGATACAGAGTAAAACTCCCTCTACACTATCCCATCAAGCACTACCAGGTCAGGTAGAGCACGGGGTTAGATACAGAGTAAAGCTCCCTCCACATTGTCCCTTCAAACACTCCCAGTGCAGGTACAGCACGGGTTAGATAAAGAGTAAAGCTCCCTCTACATTGTCCAATCAAACACTCCCAGGGCAGATACAGCATGGGGTTAGATACAGAGTAAAGCTCCCTCTACACTGTCCCATCAAACACTCCCAGGGCAGGTAAAGGGGGTTAGATACAGAGTAAAGCTCCCTCTACACTGTCCCATCAAACACTCCCAGGGCAGGTACAGGGGGTTAGTTACAAAGTAAAGCTCCCTCTACATTGTCCCATCAAACACTCCCAGGGCAGGTACAGGAGGTTAGATACAGAGTAAAGCTCCCTCTACACTGTCCCATCAAACACTCCCAGGGCAGGTACAGCACGGGGTTAGATACAGAGTAAAGCTCCTTCTACACTGTCCCATCAATTACTCCCAGAGCAGGTACAGGGGGTTAGATACAGAGTAAAGCTCCCTCTACACTGTCCCATCAAACTCTACCAGGGCAGTTACAGAGGGTTAGATACAGAGTAAAGCTCCCTCTACACTGTCCCATCAAATAATCCCAGGGTAGGTACAGGGGGTTAGATACAGAGCAAAGCTCCCTCTACACTGTCCCATCAAACACTCCCAGGGTAGGTACAGGGGGTTAGATACAGAGTAAAGCTTCCTCTACACTGTCCCATCAAACACTCCCAGGGCAGTTACAGGGGGTTAGATATTGAGTAAAGCTCCCTCTACACTGTCCCATCAAACACTCCCAGGGAAGGTACAGCACGGGGTTAGATACAGAGTAAAGCCCTCTCTACACTGTCCCATCAAAAACTCCCAAGGCAGGTACAGCACGGGTGAGATACAGAGTAAAGCTCCCTCTACACAGTCCCATCAAACACCCCCAGGGCAGGTACAGGCGGTTAGATACAGAGTAAAACTTCCTCTACACTATCCCATCAAGCACTACCAGGTCAGGTAGAGCACGGGGTTAGATACAGAGTATAGCTCGCTCTACACTGTCCCATCAAACACTCCCAGGGCAGATACAGCATGGGGTTAGATACAGAGTAAAGCTCCCTCTACACTGTCCCATCAAACACTCCCAGGGCAGGTACAGCACGGGTTAGATAAAGAGTAAAGCTCCCTCTACATTGTCCAATCAAACACTCCCAGGGCAGGTACAGGGGGTGAGATACAGAGTAAAGCTCCCTCTACACTGTCCCATCAAACACTCCCAGGGCAGGTACAGGGGGTAGATACAGAGTAAAGCTCCCTCAACATTGTCCCTTCAAACACTCCGAGGGCAGGTACAGCAAAGGGTTAGATACAGAGTAAAGCTCCCTCTACACTGTCCCATCAAACAATCCTCGGGCAGGTACAGGGGGTTAGATAAAGAGTAAAGCTCCCTCTACACTGTCCCATCAAACACTCCCAGGGCAGGTACAGGGGGTTAGATACAGAGTAAAGCTCCCTTTCACTGTCCCATCAAACACTCCCAGGGCAGGTACAAGGGGTTAGATACAGAGTAAAGTTCCCTCTACATTGTCCCATCAAACACTCCCAGGGCAGGTACAGGGGGTTAGATACAGAGTAAAGCTCCCTCTACACTGTCCCATCAAACAGACCCAGGGCAGGTACAGGGGGTTAGATACAGAGTAAAACTCCCTCTACACTGTCCCATCAAACACTCCCAGCAGGTTCAGCACGAGGTTAGATACAGTTTAAAGCTCCCTCTACACTGTCCCATCAAACACTCCCAGGGCAGGTACAGCACAGGGTTAGATACAGAAAAAGCTCCCTCTACACAGTCCCTTCAAACACTCCCAGGGCAGGTACAGCACGGAGTGAGATACAGAGTAAAGCTCCCTCTACACTGTCCCATCAAACACTCCTAGGGCAGGTACAGCACGGGTTTGAGACAGAGTAAAGCTCCCTCTACACTGTCCCATCAAACACTCCCAGGGCAGGTACAGCACGGGGTTAGATACAGAGTAAAGCTCCCTCTACACTGTCCCATCAAACACTCCCAGGGCAGGTACAGCACGGGGTTAGATACAGAGTAAAGCTCCCTCTACACTGTCCCATCAAACACTCCCAGGGCAGGTACAGGGGGTTAGATAGAGTAAAGCTCCCTCTACACTGTCCCATCAAACACTCCCAGGGCAGGTACAGCACGTGGTTCGATACAGAGTAAAGCTCCCTCTACACTGTTCCACCAAACACTCCCAGGGCAGGTACAGCACGTGGTTAGATGCAGAGTAAAGCTCCCTCTACACTGTTCCACCAAACACTCCCAGGGCAGGTACAGCACGTGGTTAGATACAGAGTAAAGCTCCCTCTGCACTGTCCCATCAAACACTCTCAGGGCAGGTACAGGGGGTTAGATACAGAGTAAAGCTCCCTCTACACTGTCCCATTAAACACTCCCAGGGCAGGTACAGGGGGTTAGATACAGAGTAAAGCTCCCTCTACACTGTCCCATCAAACACTCCCAGGGCAGGTACAGGGGGTTAGATACAGAGTAAAGCTCCCTCTACACTGTCCCGTCAAACACTCCCAGGGCAGGTACTGCACGGAGTTAGATACAGAGTAAAACTCCCTCTACACTGTTCCACCAAACACTCCCAGGGCAGGTACAGGGGGTTAGATACAGAGTAAAGCTCCCTCGACACTGTCCCATCAAACATTCCCAGGGCAGGTACAGGGAGGTTAGATACAGAGTAAAGCTCCCTCAACATTGTCCCAACAAACACTCCCAGGGTAGGTAAAGCGGGTTAGATGTCGAGTAAAGCTCCCTCTACACTGTCCCTTCAAACACTCCCAGGGCAGGTACAGCACGGGGTTAGATATAGAGTAAACCTCCCTCGACACTGTCCCATCAAAAACTCCCAGGGCAGGTACAGGGGGTTATATACAGAGTAAAGCTCCCTCTACACTGTCCCATCAAATATTCACAGGGCAGGTACAGCACGGAGTTAGATACAGAGTAAAGCTTCCTCTACACGGTCCCATCAATCACTCCCAGTGCAGGTACAGGGGGTGAGATACAGAGTAAAGCTCCCTCTACACTGTCACATCAAACACTCCCAGGGCAGGTGCAGCGGGTTAGATGTAGAGTCAAGCTCCCTCTACACTGTTCCACCAAGCACTCCCAGGGCAGGTACAGCACGTGCTTAGATACAGAGTAAAGCTCCCTCTACACTGTTCCACCAAACACTTCCAGGGCAGGTACAGGGGGTTAGATACAGAGTAAAGCTCCCTCTACACTGTCCCATCAAACACTCCCAGGGCAGGTACAGGAGGTTAGATTCAGAGTAAAGCTCCCTCTACACTGTCCCATCAAACACTCCCAGGGCAGTTACAGAGGGGTAGATACAGAGTAAAGCTCTCTCTACACTGTCCCATCAAACACTCCCAAGGCAGGTACAGCACGGTGTTAGATACAGAGTAAAGCTCCCTCGACACTGTCCCCTCAAACACTACCAGGACAGGTACAGTGGGTTAGATACAGAGTAAAGCTCCCACTACACTATCCCATCAAGCACTACCAGGTCAGGTAGAGCACGGGGTTAGATACAGAGTAAAGCTCCATCTACACTGTCCCATCAAACACTCCCAGGGCAGGTACAGGGGGTTAGATACAGAGTAAAGTTCCCTCTACATTGTCCCATCAAAAACTCCCAGGGCAGGTACAGGGGTTTAGATACAGAGTAAAGCTCCCTCTACACTGTCCCATCAAACAGACCCAGGGCAGGTACAGTGGGTTATGATACAGAGTAAATTTCCCTCTACAACGTCCCATCCAACACTCCCAGGGCAGGTACAGGGGATTAGATACAGAGTAAAACTCCCTCTACACTGTCCCATCAAACACTCCCAGGGCAGGTACAGGGGGTTAGATACAGAGTAAAGCTCCCTCTACACTGTCCCACCAAACACTCCCAGGGCAGGTACAGGGGGTTAGATACAGAGTAAAGCTCCCTCTACACTGTCCCATCAAACATTCCCAGGGCAGGTACAGGAGGTTAGATACAGAGTAAAGCTCCCTCTACACTGTCTCATTAAACAGTCCCAGGGCAGGTACAGGGGGTTAGATACAGAGTAAAGCTTCCTCTACACTGTCCCATCAAACACTCCCAGGGCAGGTACAGCACGGGGTTAGATACAGAGTAAAGCTCCCTCTACACTGTCCCATCAAACACTCCCAGGGCAGGTACAGGGGCTTAGATACAGAGTAAAGCTCCCTCTACACTGTCCCATCAAACACTCCCAGGGCAGGTACAGCACGGGGTTAGATACAGAGTAAAGCTCCCTCTACACTGTCCCATCAAACACTCCCAGGGCAGGTACAGCACGGGGTTAGATACAGAGTAAAGCTCCCTCGACACTGTCCCATCAAACACTCCCAGGGCAGGTACAGGGGGTAGATACAGAGTAAAGCTCCCTCGACACTGTCCATCAAACACTCCCAGGGCAGGTACAGCACGGGGTTAGATACAGAGTAAAGCTCCCTCTACACTGTCCCCTCAAACACTCCCAGGACAGGTACAGCACGGGTTAGATACAGAGTAAAGCTCCCTCTACACTGTCCCCTCAAACACTCCCAGGACAGGTACAGCACGGGTTAGATACAGAGTAAAGTTCCCTCTACACAGTCCCATCAAACACTCCCAGGGCAGGTACAGGCGGTTAGATACAGAGTAAAACTCCCTCTACACTATCCCATCAAGCACTACCATGTCAGGTTGAGCACGGGGTTAGATACAGAGTATAGCTCGCTCTACACTGTCCAATCAAACACTCCCAGGGCAGGTACAGCACGCTGTTAGATACAGAGTAAAGCTCCCTCAACATTGTCCAATCAAACACTCCCAGGGCAGGTACAGGGGGTAGATACAGAGTAAAGCTCCCTCAACATTGTCCCTTCAAACACTCCGAGGGCAGGTACAGCAAAGGGTTAGATACAGAGTAAAGAACCCTCCACATTGTCCCATCAAACACTCCCAGGGCAGGTCCAGGGGGTTAGATACGGAGTAAAGCTCCCTCTACACTGTCCCATCAAACAGACCCAGGGCAGGTACAGGGGGTTAGATACAGAATAAAGCTCCCTCTCCACTGTCCCAGCAAACACTCCCAGGGCAGGTACAGCACCGGTTAGATACAGAGCAAAGCTCGCTCTCCACTGTCCCAGCAAACACTCCCAGGGCAGGTACAGCACCGGTTAGATACAGAGCAAAGCTCCCTCTCCACTGTCCCATCAAACACTCCCAGGGCAGGTACAGCACGGGGTTAGATACAGAGCAAAGCTCCCTCTCCACTGTCCCAGCAAACACTCCCAGGGCAGGTACAGCACGGGTTAGATACAGAGCAAAGCTCCCTCTCCACTGTCCCATCAAACTCTCCCAGGACAGGTACAGGGGGTTAAATACAGAGTAAAGCTCCCTCTACACTGTCCCATCAAACTCTCCCAGGGCAGGTACAGGGGATTAGATACAGAGTAAAGCTCCCTCTACACTGTCCCATCAAACACTCCCAGGACAGGTACAGGGGGTTAGATACAGAGTAAAGCTCCCTCTACACTGTCCCATCAAACACTCCCAGGGCAGGTACAGCACGGGGTTAGATACAGAGTAAAGCTCCCTCTACACTGCCCCATCAAACACTCCCAGGGCGGGTACAGCATGGGGTTAGATACAGAGTAAAGCTCCCTCTACACTGTCCCATCAAACACTCCCAGGGCAAGTACAGGGGGTTAGATACAGAGTAAAGCTCCCTATACACTGTTCCACCAAACTCTCCCAGGGCAGGTACAGGGGGTTAGATACAGAGTAAAGCTCCCTCTACACTGTCCCATCAAACATTCCCAGGGCAGGTACAGGAGGTTAGATACAGAGTAAAGCTCCCTCTACACTGTCCCATTAAACACTCCCAGGGCAGGTACAGCGGGTTAGATACAGAGTAAAGCTTCCTCTACACTGTCCCATCAAACACTCCCAGGGCAGGTACAGGGGGGTTAGATATAGAGTAAAGCTCCCTCTACACTGTCCCATCAAATACTCCCAGGGGAGTTACAGGGGGTTAGATACAGAGTAAAGCTCCCTCTACACTGTCCCATCAAACACTCCTTGGGCAGGTACAGGGGGTTAGATACAGAGTAAAGCTCCCTCTACACTTCCCCATCAAACATTCCCAGGGCAGGGACAGGGGGTTAGATACAGAGTAAAGCTCCCTCTGCACATTCCCATCAAACACTCCCAGGGCAGGTCCAGGGGGTTAGATACAGAGTAAAGCTCCCTCTACACTGTCTCATCAAACACTCCCAGGGCAGGTACAGCACGGGGTTAGATACAGAGTAAAGCTCCCTCTACACTGCCCCATCAAACACTCCCAGGGCAGGTACAGCATGGGGTTAGATACAGAGTAAAGCTCCCTCTACACTGTCCCATCAAACACTCCCAGGGCAGGTACAGGGGGTTAGATACAGAGTAAAGCTCCCTCTACACTGTTCCACCAAACACTCCCAGGGCAGGTACAGGGGGTTAGATACAGAGTAAAGCTCCCTCTACACTGTCCCATCAAACATTCCCAGGGCAGGTACAGGAGGTTAGATACAGAGTAAAGCTCCCTCTACACTGTCCCATCAAACACTCCCAGGGCAGGTACAGGGGGTTAGATACAGAGTAAAGCTCCCTCTACACTGTTCCATCAAACACTCCCAGGGCAGGTACAGGGGGTTAGATACAGAGTAAAGTTCCCTCTACACTGTTCCACCAAACACTCCCAGGGCAGGTACAGGGGGTTAGATACAGAGTAAAGCTCCCTCTACACTGTCCCATCAAACATTCCCAGGGCAGGTACAGGAGGTTAGATACAGAGTAAAGCTCCCTCTACACTGTCCCATCAAACACTCCCAGGGCAGATGCAGGGGGTTAGATACAGAGTAAAGCTCCCTCTACACTGTTCCACCAAACACTCCCAGGGCAGGTACAGCACGTGGTTAGATGCAGATTAAAGCTCCCTCTACACTGTTCCACCAAACACTCCCAGGGCAGGTACAGGGGGTTAGATACAAAGTAAAGCTCCCTCTACATTGTCCCATCAAACACTCCCAGGGCAGGTACAGGAGGTTAGATACAGAGTAAAGCTCCCTCTAAACTGTCCCATCAAACACTCCCAGGGCAGGTACAGCACGGGGTTAGATACAGAGTAAAGCTCCTTCTACACTGTCCCATCAATTACTCCCAGAGCAGGTACAGGGGGTTAGATACAGAGTAAAGCTCCCTCTACACTGTCCCATCAAACACTCCCAGAGCAGGTACAGGGGGTTAGATACAGAGTAAAGCTCCCTCTACACTGTCCCATCAAACTCTCCCAGGGCAGTTACAGAGGGTTAGATACAGAGTGAAGCTCCCTCTACACTGTCCCATCAAATACTCCCAGGGTAGGTACAGGGGGTTAGATACAGAGCAAAGCTCCCTCTACACTGTCCCATCAAACACTCCCAGGGTAGGTACAGGGGGTTAGATACAGAGTAAAGCTTCCTCTACACTGTCCCATCAAACACTCCCAGGGCAGTTACAGGGGGTTAGTTATTGAGTAAAGCTCCCTCTACACTGTCCCATCAAACACTCCCAGGGAAGGTACAGCACGGGGTTAGATACAGAGTAAAGCTCCCTCTACATTGTCCCATCAAACACTCCCAGGGCAGGTTACAGGGGGTTAGATAAAGAATAAAGCTCCCTCTACACTGTCCGATCAAACAGTCCCAGGGCAGGTACAGGGGGTGAGATACAGAGTAAAGCTCCTTCTGCACTGTCCCATCAAACACTCCCGGGACAGGTACAGGGGGTTAGATACAGAGTAAAGCTCCCTCTACCATGTCCCATCAAACTCTCCCAGGACAGGTACAGGGGGATAAATACAGAGTAAAACTCCCTCTACACTGTCCCATCAAACACTCCCAGGGCAGGTACAGGAGGTGAGATACAGAGTAAAGCTCCCTCTAAACTGTCCCATCAAACACTCCCAGGGCAGGTACAGCACGGGGTTAGATACAGAGTAAAGCTCCTTCTACACTGTCCCATCAATTACTCCCAGAGCAGGTACAGGGGGTTAGATACAGAGTAAAGCTCCCTCTACACTGTCCCATCAAACACTCCCAGAGCAGGTACAGGGGGTTAGATACAGAGTAAAGCTCCCTCTACACTGTCCCATCAAACTCTCCCAGGGCAGTTACAGAGGGTTAGATACAGAGTAAAGCTCCCTCTACACTGTCCCATCAAATACTCCCAGGGCAGGTACAGGGGGTTAGATACAGAGTAAAGCTCCCTCTACACTGTCCCATCAAACACTCCCAAGGCAGGTACAGGGGGTTAGATACAGAGTAAAGCTCCCTCTACACTGTCCCATCAAACACTCCCAAGGCAGGTACAGGGGGTTAGATACAGAGTAAAGCTCCCTCGACACTGTCCCCTCAAACACTACCAGGACAGGTACAGCACGGGTTAGATACAGAGTAAAGCTCCCTCTACACTGTCCCATCAAACACTCCCAGGGCAGGTACAGGGGGTTAGATACAGAGTAAAGCTCCCTCTACACTGTCCCATCAAACACTCCCAGGGCAGGTACAGGGGGTTAAATACAGAGTAAAGCTCCCTCTACACAGTCCCATCAAACACCCCCAGGGCAGGTACAGGGGGTTAGATACAGAGTAAAGTTCCCTCTACACTGTCCCATCAAACACTCCCAGGGCAGGTACAGGGGGTTAGATACAGAGTAAAGCTCCCTCTACACAGTCCCATCAAACACCCCCAGGGCAGGTACAGGGGGTTAGATACAGAGTAAAGTTCCCTCTACAACGTCCCATCCAACACTCCCAGGGCAGGTACAGGGGGTTAGATACAGAGTAAAATTCCCTCTACACTGTCCCATCAAACACTCCCAGGGCAGGTACAGCGGGTTAGATACAGAGTAAAGCTCCCTCTACACTGTCACATCAAACACTCCCAGGGCAGGTACAGCACGTGGTTCGATACACAGTAAAGCTCCCTCTACACTGTTCCACCAAACACTCCCAGGGCAGGTACAGCACGTGGTTAGATGCAGAGTAAAGCTCCCTCTACACTGTTCCACCAAACACTCCCAGGGCAGGTACAGGGGGTTAGATACAGAGTAAAGCTCCCTCTACACTGTCCCATTAAACAGTCCCAGGGCAGGTACAGGGGGTTAGATACAGAGTAAAGCTTCCTCTACACTGTCCCATCAAACACTCCCAGGGCAGGTACAGGGGGTTAGATACAGAGTAAAGCTCCCTCTACACTGTCCCATCAAATACTCCCAGGGCAGGTACAGCACGGCGTTTGATACAGAGTAAAGCTCCCTCTACACTGTCCCATCAAACACTCCCAGGGCAGGTACAGCACGGGGTTAGATACAGAGTAAAGCTCCCTCTACACTGTCCCCTCAAACACTCCCAGGACAGGTACAGCACGGGTTAGATACAGAGTAAAGTTCCCTCTACACAGTCCCATCAAATACCCCCAGGGCAGGTACAGGCGGTTAGATACAGAGTAAAGCTCCCTCTACACAGTCCCATCAAACACTCCCAGGACAGGTACAGGGGGTTAGATACAGAGTAAAGTTCCCTCTACACAGTCCCATCAAACACCCCCAGGGCAGGTACAGGCGGTTAGATACAGAGTAAAACTCCCTCTACACTATCCCATCAAGCACTACCATGTCAGGTAGAGCACGGGGTTAGATACAGAGTATAGCTCGCTCTACACTGTCCAATCAAACACTCCCAGGGCAGGTACAGCACGCTGTTAGATACAGAGTAAAGCTCCCTCCACATTGTCCCATCAAACACTCCCAGGGCAGGTACAGCACGGGTTAGATAAAGAGTAAAGCTCCCTAAACATTGTCCAATCAAACACTCCCAGGGCAGGTACAGGGGGTAGATACAGAGTAAAGCTCCCTCAACATTGTCCCTTCAAACACTCCGAGGGCAGGTACAGCAAAGGGTTAGATACAGAGTAAAGCACCCTCTACACTGTCCCATCAAACACTCCCAGGGCAGGTACAGGGGGTTAGAAACAGAGTAAAGCTCCCTCGACACTGTCCCATCAAACACTCCCAGGGCAGGTACAGCACGGGTTAGATACAGAGTAAAGCTCCCTCTACAGTTTCCCATCAACTACTCCTAGAGCAGATACAGGGGGTTAGATACAGAGAAAACCTCCCTCTCCACTGTCCCATCAAACTCTCCCAGGGCAGTTACAGAGGGGTAGATACAGAGTAAAGCTCCCTCTACACTGTCCCATCAAATACTCCCTGGGCAGGTACAGCACGGGCTTCAATACAGAGTAAAGCTCCCTCTACACTGTCCCATCAAATACTCCCAGGGCAGGTACAGGGGGATAGATACAGAGTAAAGTTCCCTCTGCATTGTCCCATCAAACACTCCCAGGGCAGGTACAGGGGATAGATACAGAGTAAAACTCCCTCTACACTGTCCCATCAAACAGACCCAGGGCAGGTACAGGGGGTTAGATACAGAGTAAATTTCCCTCTACACTGTCCCATCAAACACTCCCAGGGCAGGTACAGAATGGGGATAGATACAGAGTAAAGCTCCCTCTACACTGTCCCGTCAAACACTCCCAGGGCAGGTACAGAATGGGGATAGATACAGAGTAAAGCTCCCTCTACACTGTCCCGTCAAACACTCCCAGGGCAGGTGCTGCACGGAGTTAGATACAGAGTAAAACTCCCTCTACACTGTTCCACCAAACACTCCCAGGGCAGGTACAGGGGATTAGATACAGAGTAAAGCTCCCTCTACACTGTCCCATCAAACATTCCCAGGGCAGGTACAGGGAGGTTAGATACAGAGTAAAGCTCCCTCAACATTGTCCCATCAAACACTCCCAGGGTAGGTAAAGCGGGTTAGATGTCGAGTAAAGCTCCCTCTACACTGTCCCTTCAAACACTCCCAGGGCAGGTACAGCACGGGGTTAGATACAGAGTAAAGCTCCCTCGACACTGTCCCCTCAAACACTCCCAGGGCAGGTACAGCACGGGGTTAGATGCAGAGTAAAGCTCCCTCTACACTGTCCCCTCAAACACTCCCAGGACAGGTACAGCACGGGTTAGATACAGAGTAAAGTTCCCTCTACACAGTCCCATCAAACACCCCCAGGGCAGGTACAGGCGGTTAGATACAGAGTAAAACTCCCTCTACACTATCCCATCAAGCACTACCATGTCAGGTAGAGCACGGGGTTAGATACAGAGTATAGCTCGCTCTACACTGTCCAATCAAACACTCCCAGGGCAGGTACAGCACGCTGTTAGATACAGAGTAAAGCTCCCTCCACATTGTCCCATCAAACACTCCCAGGGCAGGTACAGCACGGGTTAGATAAAGAGTAAAGCTCCCTCAACATTGTCCAATCAAACACTCCCAGGGCAGGTACAGGGGGTAGATACAGAGTAAAGCTCCCTCAACATTGTCCCTTCAAACACTCCGAGGGCAGGTACAGCAAAGGGTTAGATACAGAGTAAAGCACCCTCTACACTGTCCCATCAAACACTCCCAGGGCAGGTACAGGGGGTTAGAAACAGAGTAAAGCTCCCTCTACACTGTCCCATCAAACACTCCCAGGGCAGGTACAGCACGGGTTAGATACAGAGTAAAGTTCCCTCCACATTGTCCCATCAAACACTCCCAGGGCAGGTCCAGGGGGTTAGATACAGAATAAAGCTCCCTCTCCACTGTCCCAGCAAACACTCCCAGGGCAGATACAGCACCGGTTAGATACAGAGCAAAGCTCCCTCTCCACTGTCCCAGCAAACACTCCCAGGGCAGGTACAGCACCGGTTAGATACAGAGCAAAGCTCCCTCTCCACTGTCCCATCAAACACTCCCAGGGCAGGTACAGCACGGGGTTAGATACAGAGCAAAGCTCCCTCTCCACTGTCCCAGCAAACACTCCCAGGGCAGGTACAGCACGGGTTAGATACAGAGCAAAGCTCCCTCTCCACTGTCCCATCAAACTCTCCCAGGACAGGTACAGGGGGTTAAATACAGAGTAAAGCTCCCTCTACACTGTCCCATCAAACTCTCCCAGGGCAGGTACAGGGGATTAGATACAGAGTAAAGCTCCCTCTACACTGTCCCATCAAACACTCCCAGGACAGGTACAGGGGGTTAGATACAGAGTAAAGCTCCCTCTACACTGTCCCATCAAACACTCCCAGGGCAGGTACAGCATGGGGTTAGATACAGAGTAAAGCTCCCTCTACACTGTCCCATCAAACACTCCCAGGGCAGTTACAGGGGGTTAGATACAGAGTAAAGCTCCCTCTACACTGTCCCATCAAACACTCCTTGGGCAGGTACAGGGGTTAGATACAGAGTAAAGCTCCCTCTACACTTCCCCATCAAACATTCCCAGGGCAGGGACAGGGGGTTAGATACAGAGTAAAGTTCCCTCTACACATTCCCATCAAACACTCCCAGGGCAGGTCCAGGGGGTTAGATACAGAGTAAAGCTCCCTCTACACTGTCCCATCAAACACTCCAGGGCAGGTACAGGGGGTTAGATACAGAGTAAAGCTCCCTCTACACTGTCTCATCAAACACTCCCAGGGCAGGTACAGCACGGGGTTAGATACAGAGTAAAGCTCCCTCTACACTGCCCCATCAAACACTCCCAGGGCGGGTACAGCATGGGGTTAGATACAGAGTAAAGCTCCCTCTACACTGTCCCATCAAACACTCCCAGGGCAGGTACAGGGGGTTAGATACAGTATAAAGCTCCCTCTACACTGTTCCACCAAACACTCCCAGGGCAGGTACAGGGGGTTAGATACAGAGTAAAGCTCCCTCTACACTGTCCCATCAAACATTCCCAGGGCAGGTACAGGAGGTTAGATACAGAGTAAAGCTCCCTCTACACTGTCCCATTAAACACTCCCAGGGCAGGTACAGCGGGTTAGATACAGAGTAAAGCTTCCTCTACACTGTCCCATCAAACACTCCCAGGGCAGGTACAGGGGGGTTAGATATAGAGTAAAGCTCCCTCTACACTGTCCCATCAAATACTCCCAGGGCAGGTACAGCACGGGTTAGATACAGAGTAAAGTTCCCTCTACACAGTCCCATCAAACACACCCAGGGCAGGTACAGGCGGTTAGATACAGAGTAAAACTCCCTCTACACTATCCCATCAAACACTCCCAGGGAAGGTACAGCACGGGGTTAGATACAGAGTAAAGCTCCCTCCACATTGTCCCTTCAAACACTCCCAGTGCAGGTACAGCACGGGTTAGATAAAGAGTAAAGCTCCCTCTACATTGTCCAATCAAACACTTCCAGGGCAGATACAGCATGGGGTTAGATACAGAGTAAAGCTCCCTCTACACTGTCCCATCAAACACTCCCAGGGCAGGTAAAGGGGGTTAGATACAGAGAAAAGCTCCCTCTACACTGTCCCATCAAACAATCCCAGGGCAGGTACAGTGGGTTAGATACAGAGTAAAGCTCCCTCTACACTGTCCCATCAAACACTCCCAGGGCAGAGGCAGGGGGTTAGATACAGAGTAAAGCTCCCTCTACACTGTTCCACCAAACACTCCCAGGGCAGGTACAGCACGTGGTTAGATGCAGATTAAAGCTCCCGCTACACTGTTCCACCAAACACTCCCAGGGCAGGTACAGGGGGTTAGTTACAAAGTAAAGCTCCCTCTACATTGTCCCATCAAACACTCCCCGGGCAGGTACAGGAGGTTAGATACAGAGTAAAGCTCCCTCTACACTGTCCCATCAAACACTCCCAGGGCAGGTACAGCACGGGGTTAGATACAGAGTAAAGCTCCTTATACACTGTCCCATCAATTACTCCCAGAGCAGGTACAGGGGGTTAGATACAGAGTAAAGCTCCCTCTACACTGTCCCATCAAACTCTCCCAGGGCAGTTACAGAGGGTTAGATACAGAGTAAAGCTCCCTCTACACTGTCCCATCAAATAATCCCAGGGTAGGTACAGGGGGTTAGATACAGAGCAAAGCTCCCTCTACACTGTCCCATCAAACACTCCCAGGGTAGGTACAGGGGGTTAGATACAGAGTAAAGCTTCCTCTACACTGTCCCATCAAACACTCCCAGGGAAGGTACAGCACGGGGTTAGATACAGAGTAAAGCCCTCTCTACACTGTCCCATCAAAAACTCCCAAGGCAGGTACAGCACGGGTGAGATACAGAGTAAAGCTCCCTCTACACAGTCCCATCAAACACCCCCAGGGCAGGTACAGGCGGTTAGATACAGAGTAAAACTTCCTCTACACTATCCCATCAAGCACTACCAGGTCAGGTAGAGCACGGGGTTAGATACAGAGTATAGCTCGCTCTACACTGTCCCATCAAACACTCCCAGGGCAGATACAGCATGGGGTTAGATACAGAGTAAAGCTCCCTCTACACTGTCCCATCAAACACTCCCAGGGCAGGTACAGCACGGGTTAGATAAAGAGTAAAGCTCCCTCTACATTGTCCAATCAAACACTCCCAGGGCAGGTACAGGGGGTGAGATACAGAGTAAAGCTCCCTCTACACTGTCCCATCAAACACTCCCAGGGCAGGTACAGGGGGTAGATACAGAGTAAAGCTCCCTCAACATTGTCCCTTCAAACACTCCGAGGGCAGGTACAGCAAAGGGTTAGATACAGAGTAAAGCTCCCTCTACACTGTCCCATCAAACAATCCTCGGGCAGGTACAGGGGGTTAGATAAAGAGTAAAGCTCCCTCTGCACTGTCCCATCAAACACTCCCAGGGCAGGTACAGGGGGTTAGATACAGAGTAAAGCTCCCTCTACACTGTCCCTTCAAACACTCCCAGGGCAGGTACAGCACGGGGTTAGATACAGAGTAAAGCTCCCTCGACACTGTCCCCTCAAACACTCCCAGGGCAGGTACAGCACGGGGTTAGATGCAGAGTAAAGCTCCCTCTACACTGTCCCCTCAAACACTCCCAGGACAGGTACAGCACGGGTTAGATACAGAGTAAAGTTCCCTCTACACAGTCCCATCAAACACCCCCAGGGCAGGTACAGGCGGTTAGATACAGAGTAAAACTCCCTCTACACTATCCCATCAAGCACTACCATGTCAGGTAGAGCACGGGGTTAGATACAGAGTATAGCTCGCTCTACACTGTCCAATCAAACACTCCCAGGGCAGGTACAGCACGCTGTTAGATACAGAGTAAAGCTCCCTCCACATTGTCCCATCAAACACTCCCAGGGCAGGTACAGCACGGGTTAGATAAAGAGTAAAGCTCCCTCAACATTGTCCAATCAAACACTCCCAGGGCAGGTACAGGGGGTAGATACAGAGTAAAGCTCCCTCAACATTGTCCCTTCAAACACTCCGAGGGCAGGTACAGCAAAGGGTTAGATACAGAGTAAAGCACCCTCTACACTGTCCCATCAAACACTCCCAGGGCAGGTACAGGGGGTTAGAAACAGAGTAAAGCTCCCTCTACACTGTCCCATCAAACACTCCCAGGGCAGGTACAGCACGGGTTAGATACAGAGTAAAGTTCCCTCCACATTGTCCCATCAAACACTCCCAGGGCAGGTCCAGGGGGTTAGATACAGAATAAAGCTCCCTCTCCACTGTCCCAGCAAACACTCCCAGGGCAGATACAGCACCGGTTAGATACAGAGCAAAGCTCCCTCTCCACTGTCCCAGCAAACACTCCCAGGGCAGGTACAGCACCGGTTAGATACAGAGCAAAGCTCCCTCTCCACTGTCCCATCAAACACTCCCAGGGCAGGTACAGCACGGGGTTAGATACAGAGCAAAGCTCCCTCTCCACTGTCCCAGCAAACACTCCCAGGGCAGGTACAGCACGGGTTAGATACAGAGCAAAGCTCCCTCTCCACTGTCCCATCAAACTCTCCCAGGACAGGTACAGGGGGTTAAATACAGAGTAAAGCTCCCTCTACACTGTCCCATCAAACTCTCCCAGGGCAGGTACAGGGGATTAGATACAGAGTAAAGCTCCCTCTACACTGTCCCATCAAACACTCCCAGGACAGGTACAGGGGGTTAGATACAGAGTAAAGCTCCCTCTACACTGTCCCATCAAACACTCCCAGGGCAGGTACAGCATGGGGTTAGATACAGAGTAAAGCTCCCTCTACACTGTCCCATCAAACACTCCCAGGGCAGTTACAGGGGGTTAGATACAGAGTAAAGCTCCCTCTACACTGTCCCATCAAACACTCCTTGGGCAGGTACAGGGGTTAGATACAGAGTAAAGCTCCCTCTACACTTCCCCATCAAACATTCCCAGGGCAGGGACAGGGGGTTAGATACAGAGTAAAGTTCCCTCTACACATTCCCATCAAACACTCCCAGGGCAGGTCCAGGGGGTTAGATACAGAGTAAAGCTCCCTCTACACTGTCCCATCAAACACTCCAGGGCAGGTACAGGGGGTTAGATACAGAGTAAAGCTCCCTCTACACTGTCTCATCAAACACTCCCAGGGCAGGTACAGCACGGGGTTAGATACAGAGTAAAGCTCCCTCTACACTGCCCCATCAAACACTCCCAGGGCGGGTACAGCATGGGGTTAGATACAGAGTAAAGCTCCCTCTACACTGTCCCATCAAACACTCCCAGGGCAGGTACAGGGGGTTAGATACAGTGTAAAGCTCCCTCTACACTGTTCCACCAAACACTCCCAGGGCAGGTACAGGGGGTTAGATACAGAGTAAAGCTCCCTCTACACTGTCCCATCAAACATTCCCAGGGCAGGTACAGGAGGTTAGATACAGAGTAAAGCTCCCTCTACACTGTCCCATTAAACACTCCCAGGGCAGGTACAGCGGGTTAGATACAGAGTAAAGCTTCCTCTACACTGTCCCATCAAACACTCCCAGGGCAGGTACAGGGGGGTTAGATATAGAGTAAAGCTCCCTCTACACTGTCCCATCAAATACTCCCAGGGCAGGTACAGCACGGGTTAGATACAGAGTAAAGTTCCCTCTACACAGTCCCATCAAACACACCCAGGGCAGGTACAGGCGGTTAGATACAGAGTAAAACTCCCTCTACACTATCCCATCAAACACTCCCAGGGAAGGTACAGCACGGGGTTAGATACAGAGTAAAGCTCCCTCCACATTGTCCCTTCAAACACTCCCAGTGCAGGTACAGCACGGGTTAGATAAAGAGTAAAGCTCCCTCTACATTGTCCAATCAAACACTCCCAGGGCAGATACAGCATGGGGTTAGATACAGAGTAAAGCTCCCTCTACACTGTCCCATCAAACACTCCCAGGGCAGGTAAAGGGGGTTAGATACAGAGAAAAGCTCCCTCTACACTGTCCCATCAAACAATCCCAGGGCAGGTACAGTGGGTTAGATACAGAGTAAAGCTCCCTCTACACTGTCCCATCAAACACTCCCAGGGCAGAGGCAGGGGGTTAGATACAGAGTAAAGCTCCCTCTACACTGTTCCACCAAACACTCCCAGGGCAGGTACAGCACGTGGTTAGATGCAGATTAAAGCTCCCGCTACACTGTTCCACCAAACACTCCCAGGGCAGGTACAGGGGGTTAGTTACAAAGTAAAGCTCCCTCTACATTGTCCCATCAAACACTCCCCGGGCAGGTACAGGAGGTTAGATACAGAGTAAAGCTCCCTCTACACTGTCCCATCAAACACTCCCAGGGCAGGTACAGCACGGGGTTAGATACAGAGTAAAGCTCCTTATACACTGTCCCATCAATTACTCCCAGAGCAGGTACAGGGGGTTAGATACAGAGTAAAGCTCCCTCTACACTGTCCCATCAAACTCTCCCAGGGCAGTTACAGAGGGTTAGATACAGAGTAAAGCTCCCTCTACACTGTCCCATCAAATAATCCCAGGGTAGGTACAGGGGGTTAGATACAGAGCAAAGCTCCCTCTACACTGTCCCATCAAACACTCCCAGGGTAGGTACAGGGGGTTAGATACAGAGTAAAGCTTCCTCTACACTGTCCCATCAAACACTCCCAGGGAAGGTACAGCACGGGGTTAGATACAGAGTAAAGCCCTCTCTACACTGTCCCATCAAAAACTCCCAAGGCAGGTACAGCACGGGTGAGATACAGAGTAAAGCTCCCTCTACACAGTCCCATCAAACACCCCCAGGGCAGGTACAGGCGGTTAGATACAGAGTAAAACTTCCTCTACACTATCCCATCAAGCACTACCAGGTCAGGTAGAGCACGGGGTTAGATACAGAGTATAGCTCGCTCTACACTGTCCCATCAAACACTCCCAGGGCAGATACAGCATGGGGTTAGATACAGAGTAAAGCTCCCTCTACACTGTCCCATCAAACATACCCAGGGCAGGTACAGCACGGGTTAGATAAAGAGTAAAGCTCCCTCTACATTGTCCAATCAAACACTCCCAGGGCAGGTATAGGGGGTGAGATACAGAGTAAAGCTCCCTCTACACTGTCCCATCAAACACTCCCAGGGCAGGTACAGGGGGTAGATACAGAGTAAAGCTCCCTCAACATTGTCCCTTCAAACACTCCGAGGGCAGGTACAGCAAAGGGTTAGATACAGAGTAAAGCTCCCTCTACACTGTCCCATCAAACAATCCTCGGGCAGGTACAGGGGGTTAGATAAAGAGTAAAGCTCCCTCTACACTGTCCCATCAAACACTCCCAGGGCAGGTACAGGGGGTTAGATACAGAGTAAAGCTCCCTCTACACTGTCCCATCAAACACTCCCAGGGCAGGTACAGGGGGTTAGATACAGAGTAAAGTTCCCTCTACATTGTCCCATCAAACACTCCCAGGGCAGGTACAGGGGGTTAGATACAGAGTAAAGCTCCCTCTACACTGTCCCATCAAACAGACCCAGGGCAGGTACAGGGGGTTAGATACAGAGTAAAACTCCCTCTACACTGTCCCATCAAACACTCCCAGCAGGTTCAGCACGAGGTTAGATACAGTTTAAAGCTCCCTCTACACTGTCCCATCAAACACTCCCAGGGCAGGTACAGCACAGGGTTAGATACAGAAAAAGCTCCCTCTACACAGTCCCTTCAAACACTCCCAGGGCAGGTACAGCACGGAGTTAGATACAGAGTAAAGCTCCCTCTACACTGTCCCATCAAACACTCCTAGGGCAGGTACAGCACGGGTTTGAGACAGAGTAAAGCTCCCTCTACACTGTCCCATCAAACACTCCCAGGGCAGGTACAGCACGGGGTTAGATACAGAGTAAAGCTCCCTCTACACTGTCCCATCAAACACTCCCAGGGCAGGTACAGGGGGTTAGATACAGAGTAAAGCTCCCTCTACACTGTCCTATCAAACACTCCCAGGGCAGGTACAGCACGTGGTTCGATACAGAGTAAAGCTCCCTCTACACTGTCCCATCAAACACTCCCAGGGCAGGTACAGGGGGTTAGATACAGAGTAAAGCTCCCTCTACACTGTTCCACCAAACACTCCCAGGGCAGGTACAGCACGTGGTTAGATACAGATTAAAGCTCCCTCTGCACTGTCCCATCAAACACTCTCGGGGCAGGTACAGGGGGTTAGATACAGAGTAAAGCTCCCTCTACACTGTCCCATTAAACACTCCCAGGGCAGGTACAGGGGGTCAGATACAGAGTAAAGCTCCCTCTACACTGTCCCGTCAAACACTCCCAGGGCAGGTACTGCACGGAGTTAGATACAGAGTAAAACTCCCTCTACACTGTTCCACCAAACACTCCCAGGGCAGGTACAGGGGGTTAGATACAGAGTAAAGCTCCCTCTACACTGTCCCATCAAACATTCCCAGGGCAGGTACAGGGAGGTTAGATACAGAGTAAAGCTCCCTCAACATTGTCCCATCAAACACTCCCAGGGTAGGTAAAGCGGGTTAGATGTCGAGTAAAGCTCCCTCTACACTGTCCCTTCAAACACTCCCAGGGCAGGTACAGCACGGGGTTAGATATAGAGTAAACCTCCCTCGACACTGTCCCATCAAAAACTCCCAGGGCAGGTACAGGGGGTTATATACAGAGTAAAGCTCCCTCTACACTGTCCCATCAAATATTCACAGGGCAGGTACAGCACGGAGTTAGATACAGAGTAAAGCTCCCTCTACACGGTCCCATCAATCACTCCCACTGCAGGTACAGGGGGTGAGATACAGAGTAAAGCTCCCTCTACACTGTCACATCAAACACTCCCAGGGCAGGTGCAGCGGGTTAGATGTAGAGTAAAGCTCCCTCTACACTGTTCCACCAAACACTCCCAGGGCAGGTACAGCACGGGGTTAGATACAGAGTAAAGCTCCCTCTACACTGTTCCACCAAACACTTCCAGGGCAGGTACAGGGGGTTAGATACAGAGTAAAGCTCCCTCTACACTGTCCCATCAAACACTCCCAGGGCAGGTACAGGAGGTTAGATACAGAGTAAAGCTCCCTCTACACTGTCCCATCAAACACTCCCAGGGCAGTTACAGAGGGGTAGATACAGAGTAAAGCTCTCTCTACACTGTCCCATCAAACACTCCCAAGGCAGGTACAGCACGGTGTTAGATACAGAGTAAAGCTCCCTCGACACTGTCCCATCAAACACTCCCAGGGCAGGTACAGGGGTTTAGATACAGAGTAAAGCTCCCTCGACACTGTCCCATCAAACACTATCAGGACAGGTACAGGGGGTTAGATACAGAGTAAAGTTCCCTCTACATTGTCCCATCAAAAACTCCCAGGGCAGGTACAGGGGTTTAGATACAGAGTAAAGCTCCCTCTACACTATCCCATCAAGCACTACCAGGTCAGGTAGAGCACGGGGTTAGATACAGAGTAAAGCTCCATCTACACTGTCCCATCAAACACTCCCAGGGCAGGTACAGGGGGTTAGATACAGAGTAAAGTTCCCTCTACATTGTCCCATCAAAAACTCCCAGGGCAGGTACAGGGGTTTAGATACAGAGTAAAGCTCCCTCTACACTGTCCCATCAAACAGACCCAGGGCAGGTACAGGGGGTTATGATACAGAGTAAATTTCCCTCTACAACGTCCCATCCAACACTCCCAGGGCAGGTACAGGGGGTTAGATACAGAGTAAAACTCCCTCTACACTGTCCCATCAAACACTCCCAGGGCAGGTACAGCACGGGGTTAGATACAGAGTAAAGCTCCCTCTACACTGTCCCATCAAACACTCCCAGGGCAGGTACAGCACGTGGTTCGATACACAGTAAAGCTCCCTCTACACTGTTCCACCAAACACTCCCAGGGCAGGTACAGGGGGTTAGATACAGAGTAAAGCTCCCTCTACACTGTCCCATCAAACATTCCCAGGGCAGGTACAGGAGGTTAGATACAGAGTAAAGCTCCCTCTACACTGTCCCATTAAACAGTCCCAGGGCAGGTACAGGGGGTTAGATACAGAGTAAAGCTTCCTCTACACTGTCCCATCAAACACTCCCAAGGCAGGTACAGCACGGGGTTAGATACAGAGTAAAGCTCCCTCGACACTGTCCCATCAAACACTCCCAGGGCAGGTACAGGGGGTAGATACAGAGTAAAGCTCCCTCGACACTGTCCCATCAAACACTCCCAGGGCAGGTACAGCACGGGGTTAGATACAGAGTAAAGCTCCCTCTACACTGTCCCCTCAAACACTCCCAGGACAGGTACAGCACGGGTTAGATACAGAGTATAGCTCGCTCTACACTGTCCAATCAAACACTCCCAGGGCAGGTACAGCACGCTGTTAGATACAGAGTAAAGCTCCCTCCACATTGTCCCATCAAACACTCCCAGGGCAGGTACAGCACGGGTTAGATAAAGAGTAAAGCTCCCTCAACATTGTCCAATCAAACACTCCCAGGGCAGGTACAGGGGGTAGATACAGAGTAAAGCTCCCTCAACATTGTCCCTTCAAACACTCCGAGGGCAGGTACAGCAAAGGGTTAGATACAGAGTAAAGCACCCTCTACACTGTCCCATCAAACACTCCCAGGGCAGGTACAGGGGGTTAGAAACAGAGTAAAGTTCCCTCCACATTGTCCCATCAAACACTCCCAGGGCAGGTCCAGGGGGTTAGATACGGAGTAAAGCTCCCTCTACACTGTCCCATCAAACAGACCCAGGGCAGGTACAGGGGGTTAGATACAGAATAAAGCTCCCTCTCCACTGTCCCAGCAAACACTCCCAGGGCAGGTACAGCACCGGTTAGATACAGAGCAAAGCTCCCTCTCCACTGTCCCAGCAAACACTCCCAGGGCAGGTACAGCACCGGTTAGATACAGAGCAAAGCTCCCTCTCCACTGTCCCATCAAACACTCCCAGGGCAGGTACAGCACGGGGTTAGATACAGAGCAAAGCTCCCTCTCCACTGTCCCAGCAAACACTCCCAGGGCAGGTACAGCACGGGTTAGATACAGAGCAAAGCTCCCTCTCCACTGTCCCATCAAACTCTCCCAGGACAGGTACAGGGGGTTAAATACAGAGTAAAGCTCCCTCTACACTGTCCCATCAAACTCTCCCAGGGCAGGTACAGGGGATTAGATACAGAGTAAAGCTCCCTCTACACTGTCCCATCAAACACTCCCAGGATAGGTACAGGGGGTTAGATACAGAGTAAAGCTCCCTCTACACTGTCCCATCAAACACTCCCAGGACAGGTACAGGGGGTTAGATACAGAGTAAAGCTCCCTCTACACTGTCCCATCAAACACTCCCAGGGCAGGTACAGGGGGTTAGATACAGAGTAAAGCTCCCTCTACACTGCCCCATCAAACACTCCCAGGGCGGGTACAGCATGGGGTTAGATACAGAGTAAAGCTCCCTCTACACTGTCCCATCAAACACTCCCAGGGCAAGTACAGGGGGTTAGATACAGAGTAAAGCTCCCTCTACACTGTCCCATCAAACACTCCCAGGGCAGGTACAGGGGGTTAGATACAGAGTAAAGCTCCCTCTACACTGTCCCATCAAACACTCCCAGGGCAGGTACAGCACGGGGTTAGAAACAGAGTAAAGCTCCTTCTACACTGTCCCATCAATTACTCCCAGAGCAGGTACAGGGGGTTAGATAAAGAGTAAAGCTCCCTCTACATTGTCCAATCAAACTCTCCCAGGGCAGTTACAGAGGGTTAGATACAGAGTAAAGCTCTCTCTACACTGTCCCATCAAAAACTCCCAAGGCAGGTACAGCACGGGTGAGATACAGAGTAAAGCTCCCTCTACACAGTCCCATCAAACACCCCCAGGGCAGGTACAGGCGGTTAGATACAGAGTAAAGCTCCCTCTACACTATCCCATCAAGCACTACCAGGTCAGGTAGAGCACGGGGTTAGATACAGAGTATAGCTCGCTCTACACTGTCCCATCAAACACTCCCAGGGCAGATACAGCATGGGGTTAGATACAGAGTAAAGCTCCCTCTACACTGTCCCATCAAACACTCCAAGGGCAGGTACAGCACGGGTTAGATAAAGAGTAAAGCTCCCTCTACATTGTCCAATCAAACACTCCCTGGGCAGGTACAGGGGGTGAGATACAGAGTAAAGCTCCCTCTACACTGTCCCATCAAACACTCCCAGGGCAGGTACAGGGGGTAGATACAGAGTAAAGCTCCCTCAACATTGTCCCTTCAAACACTCCGAGGGCAGGTACAGGGGGTTAGATACAGAGTAAAGCTCCCTCTACACTGTCCCATCAAACACTCCCAGGACAGGTACAGGGGGTTAGATACAGAGTAAAGCTCCCTCTACACTGTCCCATCAAACACTCCCAGGGCAGGTACAGAGGGTAGATACAGAGTAAAGCTCCCTCAAAATTGTCCCTTCAAACACTCCGAGGGCAGGTACAGCAAAGGGTTAGATACAGAGTAAAGCTCCCTCTACACTGTCCCATCAAACAATCCTCGGGCAGGTACAGGGGGTTAGATAAAGAGTAAAGCTCCCTCTACACTGTCCCATCAAACACTCCCAGGGCAGGTACAGGGGGTTAGATACAGAGTAAAGCTCCCTCTGCACTGTCCCATCAAACACTCCCAGGGCAGGTACAGGGGGTTAGATACAGAGTAAAACTCCCTCTACACTGTCCCATCAAACACTCCCAGGGCAGGTACAGGGGGTTAGATACAGAGTAAAGTTCCCTCTACATTGTCCCATTAAACACTCCCAGGGCAGGTACAGGGGGTTAGATACAGAGTAAAGCTCCCTCTACACTGTCCCATCAAACAGACCCAGGGCAGGTACAGGGGGTTAGATACAGAGTAAAACTCCCTCTACACTGTCCCATCAAACACTCCCAGCAGGTTCAGCACGAGGTTAGATACAGTTTAAAGCTCCCTCTACACTGTCCCATCAAACACTCCCAGGGCAGGTACAGCACGGAGTTAGATACAGAGTAAAACTCCCTCTACACTGTCCCATCAAACACTCCCAGCAGGTTCAGCACGAGGTTAGATACAGTTTAAAGCTCCCTCTACACTGTCCCATCAAACACTCCTAGGGCAGGTACAGCACGGGTTTGAGACAGAGTAAAGCTCCCTCTACACTGTCCCATCAAACACTCCCAGGGCAGGTACAGCACGGGGTTAGATACAGAGTAAAGCTCCCTCTACACTGTCCCATCAAACACTCCCAGGGCAGGTACAGGGGGTTAGATACAGAGTAAAGCTCCCTCTACACTGTCCCATCAAACACTCCCAGGGCAGGTACAGCACGTGGTTCGATACAGAGTAAAGCTCCCTCTACACTGTTCCACCAAACACTCCCAGGGCAGGTACAGCACGTGGTTAGATACAGAGTAAAGCTCCCTCTACACTGTCCCATTAAACACTCCCAGGGCAGGTACAGGGGGTTAGATACAGAGTAAAGCTCCCTCTACACTGTCCCGTCAAACACTCCCAGGGCAGGTACTGCACGGAGTTAGATACAGAGTAAAACTCCCTCTACACTGTTCCACCAAACACTCCCAGGGCAGGTACAGGGGGTTAGATACAGAGTAAAGCTCCCTCTACACTGTCCCATCAAACATTCCCAGGGCAGGTACAGGGGGTTAGATACAGAGTAAAGCTCCCTCAACATTGTCCCATCAAACACTCCCAGGGTAGGTAAAGCGGGTTAGATGTCGAGTAAAGCTCCCTCTACACTGTCCCTTCAAACACTCCCAGGGCAGGTACAGCACGGGGTTAGATATAGAGTAAACCTCCCTCGACACTGTCCCATCAAAAACTCCCAGGGCAGGTACAGGGGGTTATATACAGAGTAAAGCTCCCTCTACACTGTCCCATCAAATATTCACAGGGCAGGTACAGCACGGAGTTAGATACAGAGTAAAGCTTCCTCTACACGGTCCCATCAATCACTCCCAGTGCAGGTACAGGGTGTGAGATACAGAGTAAAGCTCCCTCTACACTGTCACATCAAACACTCCCAGGGCAGGTGCAGCGGGTTAGATGTAGAGTAAAGCTCCCTCTACACTGTTCCACCAAACACTCCCAGGGCAGGTACAGCACGTGCTTAGATACAGAGTAAAGCTCCCTCTACACTGTTCCACCAAACACTTCCAGGGCAGGTACAGGGGGTTAGATACAGAGTAAAGCTCCCTCTACACTGTCCCATCAAACACTCCCAGGGCAGGTACAGGAGGTTAGATACAGAGTAAAGCTCTCTCTACACTGTCCCATCAAACACTCCCAGGGCAGGTACAGGGGGTTAGATACAGAGTAAAGCTCCCTCTACACTTTCCCATCAACTACTCCTAGAGCAGATACAGGGGGTTAGATACAGACAAAACCTCCCTCTACACTGTCCCATCAAACTCTCCCAGGCAGTTACAGAGGGGTAGATACAGAGTAAAGCTCTCTCTACACTGTCCCATCAAACACTCCCAAGGCAGGTACAGCACGGTGTTAGATACAGAGTAAAGCTCCCTCGACACTGTCCCCTCAAACACTACCAGGACAGGTACAGGGGGTTAGATACAGAGTAAAGCTCCCACTACACTATCCCATCAAGCACTACCAGGTCAGGTAGAGCACGGGGTTAGATACAGAGTAAAGCTCCATCTACACTGTCCCATCAAACACTCCCAGGGCAGGTACAGGGGGTTAGATACAGAGTTAAGTTCCCTCTACATTGTCCCATCAAAAACTCCCAGGGCAGGTACAGGGGTTTAGATACAGAGTAAGGCTCCCTCTACACTGTCCCATCAAACACTCCCAGGGCAGGTACAGGGGTTTAGATACAGAGTAAAGCTCCCTCTACACTGTCCCATCAAACAGACCCAGGGCAGGTACAGGGGGTTATGATACAGAGTAAATTTCCCTCTACAACGTCCCATCCAACACTCCCAGGGCAGGTACAGGGGGTTAGATACAGAGTAAAGCTCCCTCTACACTGTCCCATCAAACACTCCCAGGGCAGGTAAAGCACGTGGTTCGATACACAGTAAAGCTCCCTCTACACTGTTCCACCAAACACTCCCAGGGCAGGTACAGGGGGTTAGATACGGCAGGTACAGGGGGTTAGATACAGAGTAAAGCTCCCTCTACACTGTCCCATCAAACAGACCCAGGGCAGGTACAGGGGGTTATGATACAGAGTAAATCTCCCTCTACAACGTCCCATCCAACACTCCCAGGGCAGGTACAGGGGGTTAGATACAGAGTAAAACTCCCTCTACACTGTCCCATCAAACACACCCAGGGCAGGTACAGGGGGTTAGATACAGAGTAAAGCTCCCTCTACACTGTTCCACCAAACACTCCCAGGGCAGGTACAGGGGGTTAGATACAGAGTAAAGCTCCCTCTACACTGTCCCATCAAACATTCCCAGTGCAGGTACAGGAGGTTAGATACAGAGTAAAGCTCCCTCAACACTGTCCCATTAAACACTCCCAGGGCAGGTACAGGGGGTTAGATACAGAGTAAAGCTCCCTCTACACTGTCCCATCAAACACTCCCAGGGCAGGTACAGGGGGGTTTAGATATAGAGTAAAGCTCCCTCTACACTGTCCCATCAAATACTCCCAAGGCAGGTACAGCACGGGGTTAGATACAGAGTAAAGCTCCCTCTACACTGTCCCCTCAAACACTCCCAGGACAGGTACAGCACGGGTTAGATACAGAGTAAAGCTCCCTCTACACTGTCCCATCAAACACTCCCAGGGCAGGTACAGGGGGGTTTAGATATAGAGTAAAGCTCCCTCTACACTGTCCCATCAAATACTCCCAGGGCAGGTACAGCATGGGGTTAGATACAGAGTAAAGCTCCCTCTACACTGTCCCATCAAACACTCCCAGGGAAGGTACAGCATGGGGTTAGATACAGAGTAAAGCTCCCTCTACACTATCCCATCAAGCACTACCATGTCAGGTAGAGCACGGGGTTAGATACAGAGTATAGCTCGCTCTACACTGTCCAATCAAACACTCCCAGGGCAGGTACAGCACGCTGTTAGATACAGAGTAAAGCTCCCTCCACATTGTCCCATCAAACACTCCCAGGGCAGGTACAGCACGCTGTTAGATACAGAGTAAAGCTCCCTCCACATTGTCCCATCAAACACTCCCAGGGCAGGTACAGCACGGGTTAGATAAAGAGTAAAGCTCCCTCAACATTGTCCAATCAAACAC
The DNA here is from genome assembly GCF_044704955.1 of Pristiophorus japonicus. Classification (NCBI taxonomy): domain Eukaryota; kingdom Metazoa; phylum Chordata; class Chondrichthyes; family Pristiophoridae; genus Pristiophorus; species Pristiophorus japonicus. The sequence continues at coordinate 62,657 of NW_027254561.1, read as the reverse complement.
TCCCAGGGCAGGTACAGGGGGTAGATACAGAGTAAAGCTCCCTCAACATTGTCCTTTCAAACACTCCGAGGGCAGGTACAGCAAAGGGTTAGATACAGAGTAAAGCACCCTCTACACTGTCCCATCAAACACTCCCAGGGCAGGTACAGGGGGTTAGAAACAGAGTAAAGCTCCCTCTACACTGTCCCATCAAACACTCCCAGGGCAGGTACAGCACGGGTTAGATACAGAGTAAAGTTCCCTCCACATTGTCCCATCAAACACTCCCAGGGCAGGTCCAGGGGGTTAGATACGGAGTAAAGCTCCCTCTACACTGTCCCATCAAACAGACCCAGGGCAGGTACAGGGGGTTAGATACAGAATAAAGCTCCCTCTCCACTGTCCCAGCAAACACTCCCAGGGCAGGTACAGCACCGGTTAGATACAGAGCAAAGCTCCCTCTCCACTGTCCCAGCAAACACTCCCAGGGCAGGTACAGCACCGGTTAGATACAGAGCAAAGCTCCCTCTCCACTGTCCCATCAAACACTCCCAGGGCAGGTACAGCACAGGGTTAGATACAGAGCAAAGCTCCCTCTCCACTGTCCCAGCAAACACTCCCAGGGCAGGTACAGCACGGGTTAGATACAGAGCAAAGCTCCCTCTCCACTGTCCCATCAAACTCTCCCAGGACAGGTACAGGGGGTTAAATACAGAGTAAAGCTCCCTCTACACTGTCCCATCAAACTCTCCCAGGGCAGGTACAGGGGATTAGAGACAGAGTAAAGCTCCCTCTACACTGTCCCATCAAACACTCCCAGGACAGGTACAGGGGGTTAGATACAGAGTAAAGCTCCCTCTACACTGTCCCATCAAACACTCCCAGGGCAGGTACAGCACGGGGTTAGATACAGAGTAAAGCTCCCTCTACACTGTCCCATCAAACACTCCCAGGGCAGTTACAGGGGGTTAGATACAGAGTAAAGCTCCCTCTACACTGTCCCATCAAACACTCCTTGGGCAGGTACAGGGGTTAGATACAGAGTAAAGCTCCCTCTACACTTCCCCATCAAACATTCCCAGGGCAGGGACAGGGGGTTAGATACAGAGTAAAGCTCCCTCTACACATTCCCATCAAACACTCCCAGGGCAGGTCCAGGGGGTTAGATACAGAGTAAAGCTCCCTCTACACTGTCCCATCAAACACTCCAGGGCAGGTACAGGGGGTTAGATACAGAGTAAAGCTCCCTCTACACTGTCTCATCAAACACTCCCAGGGCAGGTACAGCACGGGGTTAGATACAGAGTAAAGCTCCCTCTACACTGCCCCATCAAACACTCCCAGGGCGGGTACAGCATGGGGTTAGATACAGAGTAAAGCTCCCTCTACACTGTCCCATCAAACACTCCCAGGGCAAGTACAGGGGGTTAGATACAGAGTAAAGCTCCCTATACACTGTCCCATCAAACACTCCCAGGGCAGGTACAGGGGGTTAGATACAGAGTAAAGCTCCCTCTACACTGTTCCACCAAACACTCCCAGGGCAGGTACAGGGGGTTAGATACAGAGTAAAGCTCCCTCTACACTGTCCCATCAAACACTCCCAGGGCAGGTACAGGAGGTTAGATACAGAGTAAAGCTCCCTCTGCACTGTCCCATTAAACACTCCCAGGGCAGGTACAGCGGGTTAGATACAGAGTAAAGCTTCCTCTACACTGTCCCATCAAACACTCCCAGGGCAGGTACAGGGGGGTTAGATAGAGAGTAAAGCTCCCTCTACACTGTCCCATCAAATACTCCCAGGGCAGGTAAAGCACGGGTTAGATACAGAGTAAAGTTCCCTCTACACAGTCCCATCAAACACACCCAGGGCAGGTACAGGCGGTTAGATACAGAGTAAAACTCCCTCTACACTATCCCATCAAGCACTACCAGGTCAGGTAGAGCACGGGGTTAGATATAGAGTAAAGCTCCCTCCACATTGTCCCTTCAAACACTCCCAGTGCAGGTACAGCACGGGTTAGATAAAGATTAAAGCTCCCTCTACATTGTCCAATCAAACACTCCCAGGGCAGATACAGCATGGGGTTAGATACAGAGTAAAGCTCCCTCTACACTGTCCCATCAAACACTCCCAGGGCAGGTAAAGGGGGTTAGATACAGAGAAAAGCTCCCTCTACACTGTCCCATCAAACAATCCCAGGGCAGGTACAGTGGGTTAGATACAGAGTAAAGCTCCCTCTACACTGTCCCATCAAACACTCCCAGGGCAGATGCAGGGGGTTAGATACAGAGTAAAGCTCCCTCTACACTGTTCCACCAAACACTCCCAGGGCAGGTACAGCACGTGGTTAGATGCAGATTAAAGCTCCCTCTACACTGTTCCACCAAACACTCCCAGGGCAGGTACAGGGGGTTAGTTACAAAGTAAAGCTCCCTCTACATTGTCCCATCAAACACTCCCAGGGCAGGTACAGGAGGTTAGATACAGAGTAAAGCTCCCTCTACACTGTCCCATCAAACACTCCCAGGGCAGGTACAGCACGGGTTAGATACAGAGTAAAGTTCCCTCTACACAGTCCCATCAAACACCCCCAGGGCAGGTACAGGGGGTTAGATACAGAGTAAAGCTCCCACTATACTATCCCATCAAGCACTACCAGGTCAGGTAGAGCACGGGGTTAGATACAGAGTAAAGCTCCATCTACACTGTCCCATCAAACACTCCCAGGGCAGGGACAGGGGGTTAGATACAGAGTAAAGTTCCCTCTACATTGTCCCATCAAACACTCCCAGGGCAGGTACAGGGGTTTAGATACAGAGTAAAGCTCCCTCTACACTGTCCCATCAAACAGACCCAGGGCAGGTACAGGGGGTTATGATACAGAGTAAATTTCCCTCTACAACGTCCCAGCCAACACTCCCAGGGCAGGTACAGGGGGTTAGATACAGAGTAAAACTCCCTCTACACTGTCCCATCAAACACTCCCAGGGCAGGTACAGGGGGTTAGATACAGAGTAAAGCTCCCTCTACACTGTCCCATCAAACACTCCCAGGGCAGGTACAGCACGTGGTTCGATACACAGTAAAGCTCCCTCTACACTGTTCCACCAAACACTCCCAGGGCAGGTACAGGGGGTTAGATACAGAGTAAAGCTCCCTCTACACTGTCCCATCAAACATTCCCAGGGCAGGTACAGGAGGTTAGATACAGAGTAAAGCTCCCTCTACACTGTCCCATCAAACACTCCCCGGGCAGGTACAGGGGGTTAGATACAGAGTAAAGCTCCCTCTACACTGTCCCATCAAACACTCCCAGGGCAGGTACAGAGGGGTTTAGATATAGAGTAAAGCTCCCTCTACACTGTCCCATCAAACACTCCCAGGGCAGGTACAGGGGGTTAGATACAGAGTAAAGCTCCCTCTACACTGTCCCATCAAATACTCCCAGGGCAGGTACAGCACGGGGTTAGATACAGAGTAAAGCTCCCTCTACACTGTCCCCTCAAACACTACCAGGACAGGTACAGCACGGGTTAGATACAGAGTAAAGCTCCCTCTACACAGTCCCATCAAACACCCCCAGGGCAGGTACAGGGGGTTAGATACAGAGTAAAGCTCCCACTACACTATCCCATCAAGCACTACCAGGTCAGGTAGAGCACGGGGTTAGATACAGAGTAAAGCTCCATCTACACTGTCCCATCAAACACTCCCAGGGCAGGTACAGGGGGTTAGATACAGAGTAAAGTTCCCTCTACATTGTCCCATCAAACACTCCCAGGGCAGGTACAAGGCGGGTTAGATACAGAGTAAAGCTCCCTCTACACTGTCCCATCAAACAGACCCAGGGCAGGTACAGGGGTTATGATACAGAGTAAATTTCCCTCTACACTGTCCCATCAAACACTCCCAGGGCAGGTACAGCACGTGGTTCGATACAGAGTAAAGCTCCCTCTACACTGTTCCACCAAACACTCCCAGGGCAGGTACAGGGGGTTAGATACAGAGTAAAGTTCCCTCTACATTGTCCCATCAAACACTCCCAGGGCAGGTACAGCACGGGGTTAGATACAGAGTAAAGCTCCCTCTACACTGTCCCATCAAACTGACCCAGGGCAGGTACAGGGGTTATGATACAGAGTAAATTTCCCTCTACACTGTCCCATCAAACACTCCCAGGGCAGGTACAGCACGTGGTTCGATACAGAGTAAAGCTCCCTCTACACTGTCCCATCAAACACTCCCAGGGCAGGTACAGCACGTGGTTCGATACAGAGTAAAGCTCCCTCTACACTGTCCCATCAAACACTCCCAGGGCAGGTACAGCACGTGGTTAGATGCAGAGTAAAGCTCCCTCTACACTGTCCCACCAAACACTCCCAGGGCAGGTACAGGGGGTTAGATACAGAGTAAAGCTCCCTCTACACTGTCCCATCAAACATTCCCAGGGCAGGTACAGGAGGTTAGATACAGAGTAAAGCTCCCTCTACACTGTCCCATTAAACAGTCCCAGGGCAGGTACAGGGGGTTAGATACAGAGTAAAGCTCCCTCTACACTGTCCCATCAAACACTCCCAGGGCAGGTACAGGGGGTTAGATACAGAGTAAAGCTCCCTCTACACTGTCCCATCAAATACTCCCAGGGAAGGAACAGCACGGGGTTAGATACAGAGTAAAGCTCCCTCTACACTGTCCCATCAAACACTCCCAGGGCAGGTACAGGGGGTTAGATACAGAGTAAAGCTCTCTCTACACTGTCCCATCAAATACTCCCAGGGAAGGTACAGCACGGGGTTAGATACAGAGTAAAGCTCCCTCTACACTGTCCCCTCAAACACTCCCAGGACAGGTACAGCACGGGTTAGATACAGAGTAAAGTTCCCTCTACACAGTCCCATCAAACACCCCCAGGGCAGGTACAGGCGGTTAGATACAGAGTAAAACTCCCTCTACACTGTCCCATCAAACACTCCCAGGGCAGGTACAGGGGGTTAGATACAGAGTATAGCTCGCTCTACACTGTCCAATCAAACATCCCAGGGCAGGTACAGCACGCTGTTAGATACAGAGTAAAGCTCCCTCCACATTGTCCCATCAAACACTCCCAGGGCAGGTACAGCACGGGTTAGATAGAGAGTAAAGCTCCCTCAACATTGTCCAATCAAACACTCCCAGGGCAGGTACAGGGGGTAGATACAGAGTAAAGCTCCCTCAACATTGTCCCTTCAAACACTCCGAGGGCAGGTACAGCACGGGGTTAGATACAGAGTAAAGCTCCCTCTACACTGTCCCATCAAACACTCCCAGGGCAGGTACAGCACGGGTTAGATACAGAGTAAAGTTCCCTCCACATTGTCCCATCAAACACTCCCAGGGCAGGTCCAGGGGGTTAGATACGGAGTAAAGCTCCCTCTACACTGTCCCATCAAACAGACCCAGGGCAGGTACAGGGGGTTAGATACAGAATAAAGCTCCCTCTCCACTGTCCCAGCAAACACTCCCAGGGCAGGTACAGCACCGGTTAGATACAGAGCAAAGCTCCCTCTCCACTGTCCCAGCAAACACTCCCAGGGCAGGTACAGCACGCTGTTAGATACAGAGCAAAGCTCCCTCTCCACTGTCCCATCAAACACTCTCAGGGCAGGTACAGCACGGGGTTAGATACAGAGCAAAGCTCCCTCTCCACTGTCCCAGCAAACACTCCCAGGGCAGGTACAGCACGGGTTAGATACAGAGCAATGCTCCCTCTCCACTGTCCCATCAAACTCTCCCAGGACAGGTACAGGGGGTTAAATACAGAGTAAAGCTCCCTCTACACTGTCCCATCAAACTCTCCCAGGGCAGGTACAGGGGATTAGATACAGAGTAAAGCTCCCTCTACACTGTCCCATCAAACACTCCCAGGACAGGTACAAGGGGTTAGATGCAGAGTAAAGCTCCCTCTACACTGTCCCATCAAACACTCCCAGGGCAGGTACAGGGGGTTAGATACAGAGTAAAGCTCCCTCTACACTGTCCCATCAAACACTCCCAGGGCAGGTACAGCACGGGGTTAGATACAGAGTAAAGCTCCCTCTACACTGTCCCATCAAACACTCCCAGGGCAGTTACAGGGAGTTAGATACAGAGTAAAGCTCCCTCTACACTGTCCCATCAAACACTCCTTGGGCAGGTACAGGGGTTAGATACAGAGTAAAGCTCCCTCTACACCTCCCCATCAAACATTCCCAGGGCAGGGACAGGGGGTTAGATACAGAGTAAAGCTCCCTCTACACATTCGCATCAAACACTCCCAGGGCAGGTCCAGGGGGTTAGATACAAAGTAAAGCTCCCTCTACACTGTCCCATCAAACACTCCAGGGCAGGTACAGGGGGTTAGATACAGAGTAAAGCTCCCTCTACACTGTCTCATCAAACACTCCCAGGGCAGGTACAGCACGGGGTTAGATACAGAGTAAAGCTCCCTCTACACTGTCCCATTAAACACTCCCAGGGCAGGTAAAGGGGGTTAGATACAGATTAAAGCTCCCTCTACACTGTCCCATCAAACACTCCCAGGGCAGATGCAGGGGGTTAGATACAGAGTAAAGCTCCCTCTACACTGTTCCACCAAACACTCCCAGGACAGGTACAGCACGGGTTAGATACAGAGCAAAGCTCCCTCTACACAGTCCCATCAAACACTCCCAGGGCAGGTACAGGCGGTTAGATACAGAGTAAAACTCCCTCTACACTATCCCATCAAGCACTACCAGGTCAGGTAGAGCACGGGGTTAGATACAGAGTATAGCTCGCTCTACACTGTCCCATCAAACACTCCCAGGGCAGGTACAGGGAGTTAGATACAGAGTAAAGCTCCCTCTACACTGTCCCATCAAACACTCCCAGGGCAGGTACAGCATGGGGTTAGATACAGAGTAAAGCTCCCTCTACACTGTCCCATCAAACACTCCCAGGGCAGGTACAGGGGGTAGATACAGAGTAAAGCTCCCTCAACATTGTCCCTTCAAACACTCCGAGGGCAGGTACAGCAAAGGGTTAGATACAGAGTAAAGTTCCCTCTACATTGTCCCATCAAACACTCCCAGGGCAGGTACAGCACGGGTTAGATACAGAGCAAATCTCCCTCTCCACTGTCCCAGCAAACACTCCCAGGGCACGTGCAGCACGGGTTAGATACAGAGCAAAGCTCCCTCTCCACTGTCCCAGCAAACACTCCCAAGGCAGGTACAGCACGGGTTAGATACAGAGCAAAGCTCCCTCTCCACTGTCCCATCAAACACTCCCAGGGCAGGTACAGCACGGGGTTAGATACAGAGTAAAGCTCCCTCTACACTGTCCCATCAAACACTCCCAGGGCAGGTACAGGGGATTAGATACAGAGTAAAGCTCCCTCTAAACTGTCCCAGCAAACACTCCTTGGGCAGGTACAGGGGGTTAGAGACAGAGTAAAGCTCCCTCCACACTGTCCCATCAAACACTCCCAGGGCAGGTACAGGGGGTTAGATACAGAGTGAAGCTCCCTCTACACTTCCCCATCAAAGATTCCCAGGGCAGGTGCAGCACTGGGTTAAATACAGAGTAAAGCTCCCTCTACACTGTCCCATCAAACACTCCCAGGGCAGGTACAACATGGGGTTAGATACAGAGTAAAGCTCCCTCTGCACTGTCCCATCAAACACTCCCAGGGCAGGTACAGGGGGTTAGATACAGAGTAAAGCTCCCTCTACACTGTCCCATCAAACACTCCCAGGGCAGGTACAGGGGGCTAGATACAGAGTAAAGCTCCCTCTACACTGTCCCATCAAACACTCCCAGGACAGGTGCAGGGGGTTAGATACAGAGTAAAGCTCCCTCGACACTGTCCCATCAAACAGACCCAGGGCAGGTACAGGGGGTTATGATACAGAGTAAATTTCCCTCTACAACGTCCCATCCAACACTCCCAGGGCAGGTACAGGGGGTTAGATACAGAGTAAAACTCCCTCTACACTGTCCCATCAAACACTCCCAGGGCAGGTACAGGGGGTTAGATACAGAGTAAAGCTCCCTCTACACTGTCCCATCAAACATTCCCAGGGCAGGTACAGGAGGTTAGATACAGAGTAAAGCACCCTCTACATTGTCCCATCAAACACTCCCAGGGCAGGTACAGCACGGAGTTAGATACAGAGTAAAGCTCCCTCTACACAGTCCCATCAAACACTCCCAGGGCAGGTACAGGGGGTTAGATACAGAGTAAAGCTCCCTCTACACAGTCCCATCAAACACTCCCAGGGCAGGTGCAGCGGGTTAGATGTTGAGTAAAGCTCCCTCTACACTGTCCCATCAAACACTTCCAGGGCAGGAACAGCACGTGGTTAGATACAGAGTAAAGCTCCCTCTACACTGTTCCACCAAACACTCCCAGTGCAGGTACAGGGGGTTAGCTAGAGAGTAAAGCTCCCTCTACACTGTCCCATCAAACACTCCCAGGGCAGATACAGCACGGGTTTGAGACAGAGTAAAGCTCCCTCTACACTGTCCCATCAAACACTCCCAGGGCAGGGACAGCACGGGGTTAGATACAGAGTAAAACTCACTCTACACTGTCCCATCAAACACTCCCAGGGCAGGTGCAGCGGGTTAGATGTAGAGTAAAGCTCCCTCTGCACTGTCCCATCAAACACTCCCAGGGCAGGTACAGGAGGTTAGATACAGAGTAAAGCTCCCTCTACACTGTTCCACCAAACACTCCCAGAGCAGGTACAGGGGGTTAGATACAGAGTAAAGCTCCCTCTACACTGTCCCATCAAACACTCCCAGAGCAGGTACAGGGGGTTAGATACAGAGTAAAGCTCCCTCCGCACTGTCCCATCAAACACTCCCGGGGCAGGTACAGGAGGTTAGCTAGAGAGTAAAGCTCCCTCCACACTGTCCCATCAAACACTCCCAGGGCAGGTACACGAGGTTAGATACAGAGTAAAGCTCCCTCTACACTGTCCCATCAAATACTCCCAGGGCAGGTACAGGGCGTTAGATACAGAGTAAAGCTCCCTCTACACTGTCCCATCAAATACTCCCAGAGCAGGTACAGGGGGTAGATACAGAGTAAAGCTCCCTCAACATTGTCCCTTCAAACACTCCGAGGGCAGGTACAGCAAAGGGTTAGATACAGAGTAAAGTTCCCTCTACATTGTCCCATCAAACACTCCCAGGGCAGGTCCAGGGGGTTAGATACAGAGTAAAGCTCCCTCTACACTGTCCCATCAAACAGACCCAGGGCAGGTAAAGGGGGTTAGATACAGAATAAAGCTCCCTCTCCACTGTCCCAGCAAACACTCCCAGGACAGGTACAGCACGGGTTAGATACAGAGCAAAGCTCGCTCTATACTGTCCCATCAAACACTCCCAGGACAGCTACAGCACAGGTTAGATACAGAGTAAAGCTCCCTCTACACTGTCCCATCAAACACTCCCAGGGCAGGTACAGCACGGGTTAGATACAGAGCAAAGCTCCCTCTCCACTGTCCCATCAAACACTCCCAGGGCAGGTACAGCACGGGGTTAGATACAGAGTAAAGCTCGCTCTACACTGTCCCATCAAACTCTCCCAGGACAGGTACAGGGGGTTAAATACAGAGTAAAGCTCCCTCTACACTGCCCCATCAAACTCTCCCAGGGCAGGTACAGGGGATTAGATACAGAGTAAAGCTCCCTCTACACTGTCCCATCAAACACTCCCAGGACAGGTACAGGGGGTTAGATACAGAGTAAAGCTCCCTCTACACTGTCCCATCAAACACTCCCAGGACAGGTACAGGGGGTTAGATACAGAGTGAAGCTCCGTCTACACTGTCCCATCAAATAATCCCAGGGCAGGTACAGGGGGTTAGATACAGAGTAAAGCTCCCTCTACACTGTCCCATCAAACACTCCCAGGGCAGGTACAGGGGATTAGATACAGAGTAAAGCTCTCTCTACACTGTCCCATCAAACACTCCCAGGGCAGGTACAGCACGGGGTTAGATACAGAGTGAAGCTCCGTCTACACTGTCCCATCAAACACTCCCAGGGCAGGTCCAGGGGGTTAGATACAGAGTAAAGCTCCCTCTACACTGTCCCATCAAACACTCCCAGGGCAGGTACAGGGGTTAGAGACAGAGTAAAGCTCCCTCTACACTGTCCCATCAAACACTCCCAGGGCAGGTACAGGGGGTTAGATACAGAGTAAAGCTCCTTCTGCACTGACCCATCAAACACTCCCAGGCCACGTACAGGGGGTTAGATACAGAGTAAAGCTCCCTCTACACTGTCCCATCAAACACTCCCAGGGCAGGTACAGGGGGTTAGATACAGAGCAAAGCTCCCTCTACACTGTCCCATCAAACACTCCCAGGGCAGGTACAGGGGGTTAGATACAGAGTAAAGCTCCCTCTACACTGTCCCATCAAACACTCCCGGGGCAGGTACAGGAGGTTAGCTAGAGAGTAAAGCTCCCTCCACACTGTCCCATCAAACACTCCCAGGGCAGGTACACGAGGTTAGATACAGAGTAAAGCTCCCTCTACACAGTCCCATCAAATACTCCCAGAGCAGGTACAGGGGGTAGATACAGAGTAAAGCTCCCTCAACATTGTCCCTTCAAACACTCCGAGGGCAGGTACAGCAAAGGGTTAGATACAGAGTAAAGTTCCCTCTACATTGTCCCATCAAACACTCCCAGGGCAGGTCCAGGGGGTTAGATACAGAGCAAAGCTCGCTCTATACTGTCCCATCAAACACTCCCAGGACAGCTACAGCACAGGTTAGATACAGAGTAAAGCTCCCTCTACACTGTCCCATCAAACACTCCCAGGGCAGGTACAGCACGGGTTAGATACAGAGCAAAGCTCCCTCTCCACTGTCCCATCAAACACTCCCAGGGCAGGTACAGCACGGGGTTAGATACAGAGTAAAGCTCGCTCTACACTGTCCCATCAAACTCTCCCAGGACAGGTACAGGGGTTTAAATACAGAGTAAAGCTCCCTCTACACTGCCCCATCAAACTCTCCCAGGGCAGGTACAGGGGATTAGATACAGAGTAAAGCTCCCTCTACACTGTCCCATCAAACACTCCCAGGACAGGTACAGGGGGTTAGATACAGAGTAAAGCTCCCTCTACACTGTCCCATCAAACACTCCCAGGACAGGTACAGGGGGTTAGATACAGAGTGAAGCTCCGTCTACACTGTCCCATCAAATAATCCCAGGGCAGGTACAGGGGGTTAGATACAGAGTAAAGCTCCCTCTACACTGTCCCATCAAACACTCCCAGGGCAGGTACAGGGGGTTAGATACAGAGTAAAGCTCCCTCTACACTGTCCCATCAAACACTCCCAGGGCAGGTACAGGGGGTTAGATACAGAGTAAAGCTCCCTCTACACTGTCCCATCAAACACTCCCAGGGCAGGTACAGGGGGTTAGATACAGAGTAAAGCTCGCTCTACACTGTCCCATCAAACACTCCCAGGGCAGGTACAGGGGGTTAGATACAGAGTAAAGCTCCCTCTACACTGTCCCATCAAACACTCCCAGGGCAGGTACAGGGGGCTAGATACAGAGTAAAGCTCCCTCTACACTGTCCCATCAAACACTCCCAGGGCAGGTACAGGGGGTTAGATACAGAGTAAAGCTCCCTCTACACAGTCCCATCAAACACACCCAGGGCAGGTACAGGCGGTTAGATACAGAGTAAAACTCCCTCTACACTATCCTATCAAGCACTACCAGGTCAGGTAGAGCACGGGGTTAGATACAGAGTAAAGCTCCCTCCACATTGTCCCTTCAAACACTCCCAGTGCAGGTACAGCACGGGTTAGATAAAGAGTAAAGCTCCCTCTACATTTTCCAATCAAACACTCCCAGGGCAGATACAGCATGGGGTTAGATACAGAGTAAAGCTCCCTCTACACTGTCCCATCAAACACTCCCAGGGCAGGTAAAGGGGGTTAGATACAGAGAAAAGCTCCCTCTACACTGTCCCATCAAACAATCCCAGGGCAGGTACAGTGGGTTAGATACAGAGTAAAGCTCCCTCTACACTGTCCCATCAAACACTCCCAGGGCAGATGCAGGGGGTTAGATACAGAGTAAAGATCCCTCTACACTGTTCCACCAAACACTCCCAGGGCAGGTACAGCACGTGGTTAGATGCAGATTAAAGCTCCCTCTACACTGTTCCACCAAACACTCCCAGGGCAGGTACAGGGGGTTAGTTACAAAGTAAAGCTCCCTCTACATTGTCCCATCAAACACTCCCAGGGCAGGTACAGGAGGTTAGATACAGAGTAAAGCTCCCTCTACACTGTCCCATCAAACACTCCCAGGGCAGGTACAGCACGGGGTTAGATACAGAGTAAAGCTCCTTCTACACTTTCCCATCAATTACTCCCAGAGCAGGTACAGCACGGGGTTAGATACAGAGTAAAGCTCCCTCTACACTGTCCCATCAAACACTCCCAGGGCAGGTACAGGGGGTTAGAAACAGAGTAAAGCTCCCTCTACACTGTCCCATCAAACACTCCCAGGGCAGGTACAGCACGGGTTAGATACAGAGTAAAGTTCCCTCCACATTGTCCCATCAAACACTCCCAGGGCAGGTCCAGGGGGTTAGATACGGAGTAAAGCTCCCTCTACACTGTCCCATCAAACAGACCCAGGGCAGGTACAGGGGGTTAGATACAGAATAAAGCTCCCTCTCCACTGTCCCAGCAAACACTCCCAGGGCAGGTACAGCACCGGTTAGATACAGAGCAAAGCTCCCTCTCCACTGTCCCAGCAAACACTCCCAGGGCAGGTACAGCACGCTGTTAGATACAGAGCAAAGCTCCCTCTCCACTGTCCCATCAAACACTCTCAGGGCAGGTACAGCACGGGGTTAGATACAGAGCAAAGCTCCCTCTCCACTGTCCCAGCAAACACTCCCAGGGCAGGTACAGCACGGGTTAGATACAGAGCAAAGCTCCCTCTCCACTGTCCCATCAAACTCTCCCAGGACAGGTACAGGGGGTTAAATACAGAGTAAAGCTCCCTCTACACTGTCCCATCAAACTCTCCCAGGGCAGGTACAGGGGATTAGATACAGAGTAAAGCTCCCTCTACACTGTCCCATCAAACACTCCCAGGACAGGTACAAGGGGTTAGATGCAGAGTAAAGCTCCCTCTACACTGTCCCATCAAACACTCCCAGGGCAGGTACAGGGGGTTAGATACAGAGTAAAGCTCCCTCTACACTGTCCCATCAAACACTCCCAGGGCAGGTACAGCACGGGGTTAGATACAGAGTAAAGCTCCCTCTACACTGTCCCATCAAACACTCCCAGGGCAGTTACAGGGAGTTAGATACAGAGTAAAGCTCCCTCTACACTGTCCCATCAAACACTCCTTGGGCAGGTACAGGGGTTAGATACAGAGTAAAGCTCCCTCTACACCTCCCCATCAAACACTCCCAGGGCAGGTCCAGGGGGTTAGATACAAAGTAAAGCTCCCTCTACACTGTCCCATCAAACACTCCAGGGCAGGTACAGGGGGTTAGATACAGAGTAAAGCTCCCTCTACACTGTCTCATCAAACACTCCCAGGGCAGGTACAGCACGGGGTTAGATACAGAGTAAAGCTCCCTCTACACTGTCCCATTAAACACTCCCAGGGCAGGTAAAGGGGGTTAGATACAGATTAAAGCTCCCTCTACACTGTCCCATCAAACACTCCCAGGGCAGATGCAGGGGGTTAGATACAGAGTAAAGCTCCCTCTACACTGTTCCACCAAACACTCCCAGGACAGGTACAGCACGGGTTAGATACAGAGCAAAGCTCCCTCTACACAGTCCCATCAAACACTCCCAGGGCAGGTACAGGCGGTTAGATACAGAGTAAAACTCCCTCTACACTATCCCATCAAGCACTACCAGGTCAGGTAGAGCACGGGGTTAGATACAGAGTATAGCTCGCTCTACACTGTCCCATCAAACACTCCCAGGGCAGGTACAGGGAGTTAGATACAGAGTAAAGCTCCCTCTACACTGTCCCATCAAACACTCCCAGGGCAGGTACAGCATGGGGTTAGATACAGAGTAAAGCTCCCTCTACACTGTCCCATCAAACACTCCCAGGGCAGGTACAGGGGGTAGATACAGAGTAAAGCTCCCTCAACATTGTCCCTTCAAACACTCCGAGGGCAGGTACAGCAAAGGGTTAGATACAGAGTAAAGTTCCCTCTACATTGTCCCATCAAACACTCCCAGGGCAGGTACAGCACGGGTTAGATACAGAGCAAATCTCCCTCTCCACTGTCCCAGCAAACACTCCCAGGGCACGTGCAGCACGGGTTAGATACAGAGCAAAGCTCCCTCTCCACTGTCCCAGCAAACACTCCCAAGGCAGGTACAGCACGGGTTAGATACAGAGCAAAGCTCCCTCTCCACTGTCCCATCAAACACTCCCAGGGCAGGTACAGCACGGGGTTAGATACAGAGTAAAGCTCCCTCTACACTGTCCCATCAAACACTCCCAGGGCAGGTACAGGGGATTAGATACAGAGTAAAGCTCCCTCTAAACTGTCCCAGCAAACACTCCTTGGGCAGGTACAGGGGGTTAGAGACAGAGTAAAGCTCCCTCCACACTGTCCCATCAAACACTCCCAGGGCAGGTACAGGGGGTTAGATACAGAGTGAAGCTCCCTCTACACTTCCCCATCAAAGATTCCCAGGGCAGGTGCAGCACTGGGTTAAATACAGAGTAAAGCTCCCTCTACACTGTCCCATCAAACACTCCCAGGGCAGGTACAACATGGGGTTAGATACAGAGTAAAGCTCCCTCTGCACTGTCCCATCAAACACTCCCAGGGCAGGTACAGGGGGTTAGATACAGAGTAAAGCTCCCTCTACACTGTCCCATCAAACACTCCCAGGGCAGGTACAGGGGGCTAGATACAGAGTAAAGCTCCCTCTACACTGTCCCATCAAACACTCCCAGGACAGGTGCAGGGGGTTAGATACAGAGTAAAGCTCCCTCGACACTGTCCCATCAAACAGACCCAGGGCAGGTACAGGGGGTTATGATACAGAGTAAATTTCCCTCTACAACGTCCCATCCAACACTCCCAGGGCAGGTACAGGGGGTTAGATACAGAGTAAAACTCCCTCTACACTGTCCCATCAAACACTCCCAGGGCAGGTACAGGGGGTTAGATACAGAGTAAAGCTCCCTCTACACTGTCCCATCAAACATTCCCAGGGCAGGTACAGGAGGTTAGATACAGAGTAAAGCTCCCTCTACACTGTCCCATCAAACACTCCCAGGGCAGGTACAGGGGGTTAGATACAGAGTAAAGCTCTCTCTACACTGTCCCATCAAATAATCCCAGGGCAGGTACAGGGGGTTAGATACAGAGTAAAGCTCCCTCTACACTGTCCCATGAAACATTCCCAGGGCAGGTACAGTGGGTTAGATACAGAGTAAAGCACCCTCTACATTGTCCCATCAAACACTCCCAGGGCAGGTACAGCACGGAGTTAGATACAGAGTAAAGCTCCCTCTACACTGTCCCATCAAACACTCCCAGGGCAGGTACAGCACGGAGTTAGATACAGAGTAAAGCTCCCTCTACATTGTCCCATCAAACACTCCCAGGGCAGGTACAGCACAGGGTTAGATACAGAAAAAGCACTCCATGCACAGTCCCTTCAAACACTCCCAGGGCAGGTACAGCACGGAGTTAGATACAGAGTAAAGCTCCATCTACACTGTCCCATCAAACACTCCCAGGGCAGGTACAGCACGGGTTTGAGACGGAGTAAAGCTCCCTCTACACTGTCCCATCAAACACTCCCAGGGCAGGTACAGCACGGGTTTGAGACAGAGTAAAGCTCCCTCTACACTGTCCCATCAAACACTCCCAGGGCAGGTACAGCACGTGGTTAGATACAGAGTAAAGCTCCCTCTACACAGTCCCATCAAACACTCCCAGGGCAGGTACAGGGGGTTAGATACAGAGTAAAGCTCCCTCTACACAGTCCCATCAAACACTCCCAGGGCAGGTGCAGCGGGTTAGATGTTGAGTAAAGCTCCCTCTACACTGTCCCATCAAACACTTCCAGGGCAGGAACAGCACGTGGTTAGATACAGAGTAAAGCTCCCTCTACACTGTTCCACCAAACACTCCCAGTGCAGGTACAGGGGGTTAGCTAGAGAGTAAAGCTCCCTCTACACTGTCCCATCAAACACTCCCAGGGCAGATACAGCACGGGTTTGAGACAGAGTAAAGCTCCCTCTACACTGTCCCATCAAACACTCCCAGGGCAGGGACAGCACGGGGTTAGATACAGAGTAAAACTCACTCTACACTGTCCCATCAAACACTCCCAGGGCAGGTGCAGCGGGTTAGATGTAGAGTAAAGCTCCCTCTGCACTGTCCCATCAAACACTCCCAGGGCAGGTACAGGAGGTTAGATACAGAGTAAAGCTCCCTCTACACTGTTCCACCAAACACTCCCAGAGCAGGTACAGGGGGTTAGATACAGAGTAAAGCTCCCTCTACACTGTCCCATCAAACACTCCCAGAGCAGGTACAGGGGGTTAGATACAGAGTAAAGCTCCCTCTGCACTGTCCCATCAAACACTCCCAGGGCAGGTACAGGGGGTTAGATACAGAGTAAAGCTCCCTCCACACTGTCCCATCAAACACTCCCGGGGCAGGTACAGGAGGTTAGCTAGAGAGTAAAGCTCCCTCCACACTGTCCCATCAAACACTCCCAGGGCAGGTACACGAGGTTAGATACAGAGTAAAGCTCCCTCTACACTGTCCCAGCAAATACTCCCAGGGCAGGTACAGGGCGTTAGATACAGAGTAAAGCTCCCTCTACACTGTCCCATCAAATACTCCCAGAGCAGGTACAGGGGGTAGATACAGAGTAAAGCTCCCTCAACATTGTCCCTTCAAACACTCCGAGGGCAGGTACAGCAAAGGGTTAGATACAGAGTAAAGTTCCCTCTACATTGTCCCATCAAACACTCCCAGGGCAGGTCCAGGGGGTTAGATACAGAGTAAAGCTCCCTCTACACTGTCCCATCAAACAGACCCAGGGCAGGTAAAGGGGGTTAGATACAGAATAAAGCTCCCTCTCCACTGTCCCAGCAAACACTCCCAGGGCAGGTACAGCACGGGTTAGATACAGAGCAAAGCTCGCTCTATACTGTCCCATCAAACACTCCCAGGACAGCTACAGCACAGGTTAGATACAGAGTAAAGCTCCCTCTACACTGTCCCATCAAACACTCCCAGGGCAGGTACAGCACGGGTTAGATACAGAGCAAAGCTCCCTCTCCACTGTCCCATCAAACACTCCCAGGGCAGGTACAGCACGGGGTTAGATACAGAGTAAAGCTCGCTCTACACTGTCCCATCAAACTCTCCCAGGACAGGTACAGGGGGTTAAATACAGAGTAAAGCTCCCTCTACACTGCCCCATCAAACTCTCCCAGGGCAGGTACAGGGGATTAGATACAGAGTAAAGCTCCCTCTACACTGTCCCATCAAACACTCCCAGGACAGGTACAGGGGGTTAGATACAGAGTAAAGCTCCCTCTACACTGTCCCATCAAACACTCCCAGGACAGGTACAGGGGGTTAGATACAGAGTGAAGCTCCGTCTACACTGTCCCATCAAATAATCCCAGGGCAGGTACAGGGGGTTAGATACAGAGTAAAGCTCCCTCTACACTGTCCCATCAAACACTCCCAGGGCAGGTACAGGGGGTTAGATACAGAGTAAAGCTCTCTCTACACTGTCCCATCAAACACTCCCAGGGCAGGTACAGCACGGGGTTAGATACAGAGTGAAGCTCCGTCTACACTGTCCCATCAAACACTCCCAGGGCAGGTCCAGGGGGTTAGATACAGAGTAAAGCTCCCTCTACACTGTCCCATCAAACACTCCCAGGGCAGGTACAGGGGTTAGAGACAGAGTAAAGCTCCCTCTACACTGTCCCATCAAACACTCCCAGGGCAGGTACAGGGGGTTAGATACAGAGTAAAGCTCCTTCTGCACTGACCCATCAAACACTCCCAGGCCACGTACAGGGGGTTAGATACAGAGTAAAGCTCCCTCTACACTGTCCCATCAAACACTCCCAGGGCAGGTACAGGGGGTTAGATACAGAGCAAAGCTCCCTCTACACTGTCCCATCAAACACTCCCAGGGCAGGTACAGGGGGTTAGATACAGAGTAAAGCTCCCTCTACACTGTCCCATCAAACACTCCCGGGGCAGGTACAGGAGGTTAGCTAGAGAGTAAAGCTCCCTCCACACTGTCCCATCAAACACTCCCAGGGCAGGTACACGAGGTTAGATACAGAGTAAAGCTCCCTCTACACAGTCCCATCAAATACTCCCAGAGCAGGTACAGGGGGTAGATACAGAGTAAAGCTCCCTCAACATTGTCCCTTCAAACACTCCGAGGGCAGGTACAGCAAAGGGTTAGATACAGAGTAAAGTTCCCTCTACATTGTCCCATCAAACACTCCCAGGGCAGGTCCAGGGGGTTAGATACAGAGCAAAGCTCGCTCTATACTGTCCCATCAAACACTCCCAGGACAGCTACAGCACAGGTTAGATACAGAGTAAAGCTCCCTCTACACTGTCCCATCAAACACTCCCAGGGCAGGTACAGCACGGGTTAGATACAGAGCAAAGCTCCCTCTCCACTGTCCCATCAAACACTCCCAGGGCAGGTACAGCACGGGGTTAGATACAGAGTAAAGCTCGCTCTACACTGTCCCATCAAACTCTCCCAGGACAGGTACAGGGGGTTAAATACAGAGTAAAGCTCCCTCTACACTGCCCCATCAAACTCTCCCAGGGCAGGTACAGGGGATTAGATACAGAGTAAAGCTCCCTCTACACTGTCCCATCAAACACTCCCAGGACAGGTACAGGGGGTTAGATACAGAGTAAAGCTCCCTCTACACTGTCCCATCAAACACTCCCAGGACAGGTACAGGGGGTTAGATACAGAGTGAAGCTCCGTCTACACTGTCCCATCAAATAATCCCAGGGCAGGTACAGGGGGTTAGATACAGAGTAAAGCTCCCTCTACACTGTCCCATCAAACACTACCAGGGCAGGTACAGGGGGTTAGATACAGAGTAAAGCTCCCTCTACACTGTCCCATCAAACACTCCCAGGGCAGGTACAGGGGGTTAGATACAGAGTAAAGCTCCCTCTACACTGTCCCATCAAACACTCCCAGGGCAGGTACAGGGGGTTAGATACAGAGTAAAGCTCGCTCTACACTGTCCCATCAAACACTCCCAGGGCAGGTACAGGGGGTTAGATACAGAGTAAAGCTCCATCTACACTGTCCCATCAAACACTCCCAGGGCAGGTACAGGGGGCTAGATACAGAGTAAAGCTCCCTCTACACTGTCCCATCAAACACTCCCAGGGCAGGTACAGGGGGTTAGATACAGAGTAAAGCTCCCTCTACACAGTCCCATCAAACACACTCAGGGCAGGTACAGGCGGTTAGATACAGAGTAAAACTCCCTCTACACTATCCTATCAAGCACTACCAGGTCAGGTTGAGCACGGGGTTAGATACAGAGTAAAGCTCCCTCCACATTGTCCCTTCAAACACTCCCAGTGCAGGTACAGCACGGGTTAGATAAAGAGTAAAGCTCCCTCTACATTTTCCAATCAAACACTCCCAGGGCAGATACAGCATGGGGTTAGATACAGAGTAAAGCTCCCTCTACACTGTCCCATCAAACACTCCCAGGGCAGGTAAAGGGGGTTAGATACAGAGAAAAGCTCCCTCTACACTGTCCCATCAAACAATCCCAGGGCAGGTACAGTGGGTTAGATACAGAGTAAAGCTCCCTCTACACTGTCCCATCAAACACTCCCAGGGCAGATGCAGGGGGTTAGATACAGAGTAAAGATCCCTCTACACTGTTCCACCAAACACTCCCAGGGCAGGTACAGCACGTGGTTAGATGCAGATTAAAGCTCCCTCTACACTGTTCCACCAAACACTCCCAGGGCAGGTACAGGGGGTTAGTTACAAAGTAAAGCTCCCTCTACATTGTCCCATCAAACACTCCCAGGGCAGGTACAGGAGGTTAGATACAGAGTAAAGCTCCCTCTACACTGTCCCATCAAACACTCCCAGGGCAGGTACAGCACGGGGTTAGATACAGAGTAAAGCTCCTTCTACACTTTCCCATCAATTACTCCCAGAGCAGGTACAGGGGGTTAGATACAGAGTAAAGCTCCCTCTACACTGTCCCATCAAACTCTCCTAGGGCAGTTACAGAGGGTTAGATACAGAGTAAAGCTCCCTCTACACACTCCCATCAAATAATCCCAGGGTAGGTACAGGGGGTTAGATACAGAGCAAAGCTCCCTCTACACTGTCCCATCAAACACTCCCAGGGTAGGTACAGGGGGTTAGATACAGAGTAAAGCTTCCTCTACACTGTCCCATCAAACACTCCCAGGGCAGTTACAGGGGGTTAGATATTGAGTAAAGCTCCCTCTACACTGTCCCATCAAACACTCCCAGGGAAGGTACAGCACGGGGTTAGATACAGAGTAAAGCTCTCTCTACACTGTCCCATCAAAAACTCCCAAGGCAGGTACAGCACGGGTGAGATACAGAGTAAAGCTCCCTCTACACTGTCCCCATCAAACACTCCCAGGGCAGGTACAGGAGGTTAGATACAGAGTAAAGCTCCCTCTACACTGTCCCATCAAACACTCCCAGGGCAGGTACAGGAGGTTAGATACAGAGTAAAGCTCCCTCTACACAGTCCCATCAAACACCCCCAGGGCAGGTACAGGCGGTTAGATACAGAGTAAAACTTCCTCTACACTATCCCATCAAGCACTACCAGGTCAGGTAGAGCACGGGGTTAGATACAGAGTATAGCTCGCTCTGCACTGTCCCATCAAACACTCCCAGGGCAGATACAGCATGGGGTTAGATACAGAGTAAAGCTCCCTCTACACTGTCCCATCAAACACTCCCAGGGCAGGTACAGCACGGGTTAGATAAAGAGTAAAGCTCCCTCTACATTGTCCAATCAAACACTCCCAGGGCAGGTACAGGGGGTGAGATACAGAGTAAAGCTCCCTCTACACTGTCCCATCAAACACTCCCAGGGCAGGTACAGGGGGTAGATACAGAGTAAAGCTCCCTCAACATTGTCCCTTCAAACACTCCGAGGGCAGGTACAGCAAAGGGTTAGATACAGAGTAAAGCTCCCTCTACACTGTCCCATCAAAAAATCCTCGGGCAGGTACAGGGGGTTAGATAAAGAGTAAAGCTCCCTCTACACTGTCCCATCAAACACTCCCAGGGCAGGTACAGGGGGTTAGATACAGAGTAAAGCTCCCTCTACACTGTCCCATCAAACACTCCCAGGGCAGGTACAGGGGGTTAGATACAGAGTAAAGTTCCCTCTACATTGTCCCATCAAACACTCCCAGGGCAGGTACAGGGGGTTAGATACAGAGTAAAGCTCCCTCTACACTGTCCCATCAAACAGACCCAGGGCAGGTACAGGGGGTTAGATACAGAGTAAAACTCCCTCGACACTGTCCCATCAAACACTCCCAGCAGGTTCAGCACGAGGTTAGATACAGTTTAAAGCTCCCTCTACACTGTCCCATCAAACACTCCCAGGGCAGGTACAGCACAGGGTTAGATACAGAAAAAGCTCCCTCTACACAGTCCCTTCAAACACTCCCAGGGCAGGTACAGCACGGAGTTAGATACAGAGTAAAGCTCCCTCTACACTGTCCCATCAAACACTCCTAGGGCAGGTACAGCACGGGTTTGAGACAGAGTAAAGCTCCCTCTACACTGTCCCATCAAACACTCCCAGGGCAGGTACAGCACGTGGTTCGATACAGAGTAAAGCTCCCTCTACACTGTTCCACCAAACACTCCCAGGGCAGGTACAGCACGTGGTTAGATGCAGAATAAAGCTCCCTCTACACTGTTCCACCAAACACTCCCAGGGCAGGTACAGGGGGTTAGATACAGAGTAAAGCTCCCTCTACACTGTCCCATTAAACACTCCCAGGGCAGGTACAGGGGGATAGATACAGAGTAAACTCCCTCTACACTGTCCCATCAAACATTCCCAGGGCAGGTACAGGAGGTTAGATACAGAGTAAAGCTCCCTCTACACTGTCCCATTAAACACTCCCAGGGCAGGTACAGGGGGATAGATACAGAGTAAACTCCCTCTACACTGTCCCATCAAACATTCCCAGGGCAGGTACAGGGGGTTAGATACAGAGTAAAGCTTCCTCTACACTGTCCCATCAAACACTCCCAGGGCAGGTACAGGGGGGTTAGATACAGAGTAAAGCTTCCTCTACACTGTCCCATCAAACACTCCCAGGGCAGGTACAGGGGGTTAGATACAGAGTAAAGCTCCCTCTACACTGTCCCATCAAACACTCCCAGGGAAGGTACAGCACGGGGTTAGATACAGAGTAAAGCTCCCTCTACACTGTCCCATCAAAAACTCCCAAGGCAGGTACAGCACGGGGTTAGATACAGAGTAAAGCTCCCTCGACACTGTCCCCTCAAACACTCCCAGGACAGGTACAGCACGGGTTAGATACAGAGCAAAGCTCCCTCTACACAGTCCCATCAAACACTCCCAGGGCAGGTACAGGCGGTTAGATACAGAGTAAAACTCCCTCTACACTATCCCATCAAGCACTACCAGGTCAGGTAGAGCACGGGGTTAGATACAGAGTATAGCTCGCTCTACACTGTCCCATCAAACACTCCCAGGGCAGGTACAGGGAGTTAGATACAGAGTAAAGCTCCCTCTACACTGTCCCATCAAACACTCCCAGGGCAGGTACAGCATGGGGTTAGATACAGAGTAAAGCTCCCTCTACACTGTCCCATCAAACACTCCCAGGGCAGGTACAGGGGGTAGATACAGAGTAAAGCTCCCTCAACATTGTCCCTTCAAACACTCCGAGGGCAGGTACAGCAAAGGGTTAGATACAGAGTAAAGTTCCCTCTACATTGTCCCATCAAACACTCCCAGGGCAGGTACAGCACGGGTTAGATACAGAGCAAAGCTCCCTCTCCACTGTCCCAGCAAACACTCCCAGGGCACGTGCAGCACGGGTTAGATACAGAGCAAAGCTCCCTCTCCACTGTCCCAGCAAACACTCCCAGGGCAGGTACAGCACGGGTTAGATACAGAGCAAAGCTCCCTCTCCACTGTCCCAGCAAACACTCCCAGGGCAGGTACAGCACGGGTTAGATACAGAGCAAAGCTCCCTCTCCACTGTCCCATCAAACACTCCCAGGGCAGGTACAGCACGGGGTTAGATACAGAGTAAAGCTCCCTCTACACTGTCCCATCAAACACTCCCAGGGCAGGTACAGGGGATTAGATACAGAGTAAAGCTCCCTCTAAACTGTCCCAGCAAACACTCCTTGGGCAGGTACAGGGGGTTAGAGACAGAGTAAAGCTCCCTCCACACTGTCCCATCAAACACTCCCAGGGCAGGTACAGGGGGTTAGATACAGAGTGAAGCTCCCTCTACACTTCCCCATCAAAGATTCCCAGGGCAGGGACAGGGGGTTAGAGACAGAGTAAAGCTCCCTCTGCACATTCCCATCAAACACTCCCAGGGCAGGTCCAGGGGGTTAGATACAGAGTAAAGCTCCCTCTACACTGTCCCATCAAACACTCCCAGGGCAGGTACAGGGGGTTAGATACAGAGTAAAGCTCCCTCTACACTGTCTCATCAAACACTCCCAGGGCAGGTACAGCACTGGGTTAGATACAGAGTAAAGCTCC
Organism: Pristiophorus japonicus; assembly: GCF_044704955.1. Classification (NCBI taxonomy): domain Eukaryota; kingdom Metazoa; phylum Chordata; class Chondrichthyes; family Pristiophoridae; genus Pristiophorus; species Pristiophorus japonicus. The sequence goes on along the minus strand of NW_027254561.1, from coordinate 38,811 downwards.
CTCTAAACTGTCCCATCAAACATTCCCAGGGCAGGTGCAGCACTGGGTTAAATACAGAGTAAAGCTCCCTCTACACTGTCCCATCAAACACTCCCAGGGCAGGTACAACATGGGGTTAGATACAGAGTAAAGCTCCCTCTGCACTGTCCCATCAAACACTCCCAGGGCAGGTACAGGGGGTTAGATACAGAGTAAAGCTCCCTCTACACTGTCCCATCAAACACTCCCAGGGCAGGTACAGGGGGCTAGATACAGAGTAAAGCTCCCTCTACACTGTCCCATCAAACACTCCCAGGACAGGTGCAGGGGGTTAGATACAGAGTAAAGCTCCCTCTACACTGTCCCATCAAACACTCCCAGGACAGGTACAGGGGGTTAGATACAGAGTGAAGCTCCGTCTACACTGTCCCATCAAATAATCCCAGGGCAGGTACAGGGGGTTAGATACAGAGTAAAGCTCCCTCTACACTGTCCCATCAAACACTCCCAGGGCAGGTACAGGGGGTTAGATACAGAGTAAAGCTCTCTCTACACTGTCCCATCAAACACTCCCAAGGCAGGTACAGGGGGTTAGATACAGAGTGAAGCTCCGTCTACACTGTCCCATCAAATACTCCCAGGGCAGGTACAGAGGGTTAGATACAGAGTAAAGCTCCCTCTACACTGTCCCATCAAATACTCCCAGGGCTGGTACAGGGGGTTAGATACAGAGGAAAGCTCCCTCTATATTGTCCCATGAAACATTCCCAGGGCAGGTACAGCACGGAGTTAGATACAGAGTAAAGCACCCTCTACATTGTCCCATCAAACACTCCCAGGGCAGGTACAGCACGTGGTTAGATACAGAGTAAAGCTCCCTCTACATTGTCCCATCAAACACTCCCAGGGCAGGTACAGCACAGGGTTAGATACAGAAAAAGCACTCTATGCACAGTCCCTTCAAACACTCCCAAGGCAGGTACAGCACGGAGTTAGATACAGAGTAAAGCTCCATCTACACTGTCCCATCAAACACTCCCAGGGCAGGTACAGCACGGGTTTGAGACAGAGTAAAGCTCCCTCTACACTGTCCCATCAAACACTCCCAGGGCAGGTACAGCACGGGTTTGAGACAGAGCAAAGCTCCCTCTCCACTGTCCCAGCAAACACTCCCAGGGCAGGTACAGCACGGGTTAGATACAGAGCAAAGCTCCCTCTCCACTGTCCCATCAAACACTCCCAGGGCAGGTACAGCACGGGGTTAGATACAGAGTAAAGCTCCCTCTACACTGTCCCATCAAACACTCCCAGGGCAGGTACAGGGGATTAGATACAGAGTAAAGCTCCCTCTAAACTGTCCCAGCAAACACTCCTTGGGCAGGTACAGGGGGTTAGAGACAGAGTAAAGCTCCCTCCACACTGTCCCATCAAACACTCCCAGGGCAGGTACAGGGGGTTAGATACAGAGTGAAGCTCCCTCTACACTTCCCCATCAAAGATTCCCAGGGCAGGGACAGGGGGTTAGAGACAGAGTAAAGCTCCCTCTGCACATTCCCATCAAACACTCCCAGGGCAGGTCCAGGGGGTTAGATACAGAGTAAAGCTCCCTCTACACTGTCCCATCAAACACTCCCAGGGCAGGTACAGGGGGTTAGATACAGAGTAAAGCTCCCTCTACACTGTCTCATCAAACACTCCCAGGGCAGGTACAGCACTGGGTTAGATACAGAGTAAAGCTCCCTCTAAACTGTCCCATCAAACATTCCCAGGGCAGGTGCAGCACTGGGTTAAATACAGAGTAAAGCTCCCTCTACACTGTCCCATCAAACACTCCCAGGGCAGGTACAACATGGGGTTAGATACAGAGTAAAGCTCCCTCTGCACTGTCCCATCAAACACTCCCAGGGCAGGTACATGGGGTTAGATACAGAGTAAAGCTCCCTCTACACTGTCCCATCAAACACTCCCAGGGCAGGTACAGGGGGTTAGATACAGAGTAAAGCTCTCTCTACACTGTCCCATCAAACACTCCCAAGGCAGGTACAGGGGGTTAGATACAGAGTGAAGCTCCGTCTACACTGTCCCATCAAACACTCCCAGGCAGGTACAGAGGGTTAGATACAGAGTAAAGCTCCCTCTACACTGTCCCATCAAATACTCCCAGGGCTGGTACAGGGGGTTAGATACAGAGGAAAGCTCCCTCTATACTGTCCCATGAAACACTCCCAGGGCAGGTACAGTGGGTTAGATACAGAGTAAAGCACCCTCTACATTGTCCCATCAAACACTCCCAGGGCAGGTACAGCACAGAGTTAGATACAGAGTAAAGCTCCCTCTACACTGTCCCATCAAACACTCCCAGGGCAGGTACAGCACGTGGTTAGATACAGAGTAAAGCTCCCTCTACATTGTCCCATCAAACACTCCCAGGGCAGGTACAGCACAGGGTTAGATACAGAAAAAGCACTCTATGCACAGTCCCTTCAAACACTCCCAGGGCAGGTACAGCACGGAGTTAGATACAGAGTAAAGCTCCATCTACACTGTCCCATCAAACACTCCCAGGGCAGGTACAGCACGGGTTTGAGACAGAGTAAAGCTCCCTCTACACTGTCCCATCAAACACTCCCAGGGCAGGTACAGCACGGGTTTGAGACAGAGTAAAGCTCCCTCTACATTGTCCCATCAAACACTCCCAGGGCAGGTACAGCACGGGTTTGAGACAGAGTAAAGCACCCTCTACATTGTCCCATCAAACACTCCCAGGGCAGGTACAGCACAGAGTTAGATACAGAGTAAATCTCCCTCTACACTGTCCCATCAAACACTCCCAGGGCAGGTACAGCACGTGGTTAGATACAGAGTAAAGCTCCCTCTACACAGTCCCATCAAACACTCCCAGGGCAGGTACAGGGGGTTAGATACAGAGTAAAGCTCCCTCTACACAGTCCCATCAAACACTCCCAGGGCAGGTACAGGGGGTTAGAAACAGAGTAAAGCTCCCTCTACACTGTCCCATCAAACACTCCCAGGGCAGGTGCAGCGGGTTAGATGTTGAGTAAAGCTCCCTCTACACTGTCCCATCAAACACTCCCAGGGCAGATACAGCACGGGTTTGAGACAGAGTAAAGCTCCCTCTACACTGTCCCATCAAACACTCCCAGGGCAGGTACAGCACGGGGTTAGATACAGAGTAAAACTCACTCTACACTGTCCCATCAAACACTCCCAGGGCAGGTGCAGCGGGTTAGATGCAGAGTAAAGCTCCCTCTGCACTGTCCCATCAAACACTCCCAGGGCAGGTACAGGAGGTTAGATACAGAGTAAAGCTCCCTCTACACTGTTCCACCAAACACTCCCAGAGCAGGTACAGAGGGTTAGATACAGAGTAAAGCTCCCTCCACACTGTCCCATCAAACACTCCCGGGGCAGGTACAGGAGGTTAGCTCGAGAGTAAAGCTCCCTCCACACTGTCCCATCAAACACTCCCAGGGCAGGTACACGAGGTTAGATACAGAGTAAAGCTCCCTCTACACTGTCCCATCAAATACTCCCAGGGCAGGTACAGGGGGTTAGATACAGAGTAAAGCTCCCTCTACACTGTCCCATCAAATACTCCCAGAGCAGGTACAGGGGGTAGATACAGAATAAAGCTCCCTCAACATTGTCCGTTCAAACACTCCGAGGGCAGGTACAGCAAAGGGTTAGATACAGAGTAAAGTTCCCTCTACATTGTCCCATCAAACACTCCCAGGGCAGGTCCAGGGGGTTAGATACAGAGTAAAGCTCCCTCTACACTGTCCCATCAAACACTCCCAGGGCAGGCACAGGGGGTTAGATACAGAGTAAAGGTCCCTCTACACTGTCCCATCAAACACTCCCAGGGCAGGTACAGGGGGTTAGATACAGAGTAAAGCTCCCTCTACACTGTCCCATCAAACAGACCCAGGGCAGGTAAAGGGGGTTAGATACAGAATAAAGCTCCCTCTCCACTGTCCCAGCAAACACTCCCAGGGCAGGTACAGCACGGGTTAGATACAGAGCAAAGCTCGCTCTATACTGTCCCATCAAACACTCCCAGGACAGCTACAGCACAGGTTAGATACAGAGTAAAGCTCCCTCTACACTGTCCCATCAAACACTCCCAGGGCAGGTACAGCACGGGTTAGATACAGAGCAAAGCTCCCTCTCCACTGTCCCATCAAACACTCCCAGGGCAGGTACAGCACGGGGTTAGATACAGAGTAAAGCTCGCTCTACACTGTCCCATCAAACTCTCCCAGGACAGGTACAGGGGGTTAAATACAGAGTAAAGCTCCCTCTACACTGCCCCATCAAACTCTCCCAGGGCAGGTACAGGGGATTAGATACAGAGTAAAGCTCCCTCTACACTGTCCCATCAAACACTCCCAGGACAGGTACAGGGGGTTAGATACAGAGTGAAGCTCCGTCTACACTGTCCCATCAAATAATCCCAGGGCAGGTACAGGGGGTTAGATACAGCGTAAAGCTCCCTCTACACTGTCCCATCAAACACTCCCAGGGCAGGTACAGGGGGTTAGATACAGAGTAAAGCTCTCTCTACACTGTCCCATCAAACACTCCCAGGGCAGGTACAGCACGGGTTTGAGACAGAGTAAAGCACCCTCTACATTGTCCCATCAAACACTCCCAGGGCAGGTACAGCACAGAGTTAGATACAGAGTAAATCTCCCTCTACACTGTCCCATCAAACACTCCCAGGGCAGGTACAGCACGTGGTTAGATACAGAGTAAAGCTCCCTCTACACAGTCCCATCAAACACTCCCAGGGCAGGTACAGGGGGTTAGATACAGAGTAAAGCTCCCTCTACACAGTCCCATCAAACACTCCCAGGGCAGGTGCAGCGGGTTAGATGTTGAGTAAAGCTCCCTCTACACTGTCCCATCAAACACTTCCAGGGCAGGAACAGCACGTGGTTAGATACAGAGTAAAGCTCCCTCTACACTGTTCCACCAAACACTCCCAGTGCAGGTACAGGGGGTTAGCTAGAGAGTAAAGCTCCCTCTACACTGTCCCATCAAACACTCCCAGGGCAGATACAGCACGGGTTTGAGACAGAGTAAAGCTCCCTCTACACTGTCCCATCAAACACTCCCAGGGCAGGTACAGCACGGGGTTAGATACAGAGTAAAACTCACTCTACACTGTCCCATCAAACACTCCCAGGGCAGGTGCAGCGGGTTAGATGTAGAGTAAAGCTCCCTCTGCACTGTCCCATCAAACACTCCCAGGGCAGGTACAGGAGGTTAGATACAGAGTAAAGCTCCCTCTACACTGTTCCACCAAACACTCCCAGAGCAGGTACAGGGGGTTAGATACAGAGTAAAGCTCCCTCCACACTGTCCCATCAAACACTCCCGGGGCAGGTACAGGAGGTTAGCTAGAGAGTAAAGCTCCCTCCACACTGTCCCATCAAACACTCCCAGGGCAGGTACACGAGGTTAGATACAGAGTAAAGCTCCCTCTACACTGTCCCATCAAATACTCCCAGGGCAGGTACAGGGGGTTAGATACAGAGTAAAGCTCCCTCTACACTGTCCCATCAAATACTCCCAGAGCAGGTACAGGGGGTAGATACAGAGTAAAGCTCCCTCAACATTGTCCGTTCAAACACTCCGAGGGCAGGTACAGCAAAGGGTTAGATACAGAGTAAAGTTCCCTCTACATTGTCCCATCAAACACTCCCAGGGCAGGTCCAGGGGGTTAGATACAGAGTAAAGCTCCCTCTACACTGTCCCATCAAACACTCCCAGGGCAGGCACAGGGGGTTAGATACAGAGTAAAGGTCCCTCTACACGGTCCCATCAAACACTCCCAGGGCAGGTACAGGGGGTTAGATACAGAGTAAAGCTCCCTCTACACTGTCCCATCAAACAGACCCAGGGCAGGTAAAGGGGGTTAGATACAGAATAAAGCTCCCTCTCCACTGTCCCAGCAAACACTCCCAGGGCAGGTACAGCACGGGTTAGATACAGAGCAAAGCTCGCTCTACACTGTCCCATCAAACACTCCCAGGGCAGGTACAGCACGGGTTAGATACAGAGTAAAGCTCCCTCTACACTGTCCCATCAAACACTCCCAGGGCAGGTACAGCACGGGTTAGATACAGAGCAAAGCTCCCTCTCCACTGTCCCATCAAACACTCCCAGGGCAGGTACAGGGGGTTAGATACAGAGTAAAGCTCCCTCTACACTGTCCCATCAAACACTCCCAGGACAGGTACAGGGGGTTAGATACAGAGTGAAGCTCCGTCTACACTGTCCCATCAAATAATCCCAGGGCAGGTACAGGGGGTTAGATACAGCGTAAAGCTCCCTCTACACTGTCCCATCAAACACTCCCAGGGCAGGTACAGGGGGTTAGATACAGAGTAAAGCTCTCTCTACACTGTCCCATCAAACACTCCCAGGGCAGGTACAGGGGGTTAGATACAGAGTAAAGCTCCCTCTACACTGTCCCATCAAACACTCCCAGGGCAGATACAGCACGGGGTTAGATACAGAGTAAAGCTCCCTCTACACTGTCCCATCAAACACTCCCAGGGCAGGTACAGGGGGTTAGATACAGAGTGAAGCTCCGTCTACACTGTCCCATCAAATACTCCCAGGGCAGGTACAGGGGGTTAGATACAGAGTAAAGCTCCCTCTACACTGTCCCATCAAACACTCCCAGGGCAGGTACAGGGGGTTAGATACAGAGTAAAGCTCCCTCTACACTGTCCCATCAAACACTCCCAGGGCAGGTACAGGGGGTTAGATACAGAGTAAAGCTCCCTCTACACTGTCCCATCAAACACTCCCAGGGCAGGTACAGGGGGTTCGATACAGAGTAAAGCTCTCTCTACACTGTCCCATCAAACACTCCCAGGGCAGGTACAGGGGGTTAGATACAGAGTAAAGCTCCTTCTGCACTGTCCCATCAAACACTCCCAGGCCACGTACAGGGGGTTAGATACAGAGTAAAGCTCCCTCTACACTGTCCCATCAAACACTCCCAGGGCAGGTACAGGGGGTTCGATACAGAGTAAAGCTCTCTCTACACTGTCCCATCAAACACTCCCAGGGCAGGTACAGGGGGTTAGCTAGAGAGTAAAGCTCCCTCTACACTGTCCCATCAAACACTCCCAGGGCAGATACAGCACGGGTTTGAGACAGAGTAAAGCTCCCTCTACACTGTCCCATCAAACACTCCCAGGGCAGGGACAGCACGGGGTTAGATACAGAGTAAAACTCACTCTACACTGTCCCATCAAACACTCCCAGGGCAGGTGCAGCGGGTTAGATGTAGAGTAAAGCTCCCTCTGCACTGTCCCATCAAACACTCCCAGGGCAGGTACAGGAGGTTAGATACAGAGTAAAGCTCCCTCTACACTGTTCCACCAAACACTCCCAGAGCAGGTACAGGGGGTTAGATACAGAGTAAAGCTCCCTCTACACTGTCCCATCAAACACTCCCAGAGCAGGTACAGGGGGTTAGATACAGAGTAAAGCTCCCTCTGCACTGTCCCATCAAACACTCCCAGGGCAGGTACAGGGGGTTAGATACAGAGTAAAGCTCCCTCCACACTGTCCCATCAAACACTCCCGGGGCAGGTACAGGAGGTTAGATACAGAGTAAAGCTCCCTCTACACTGTCCCATCAAATACTCCCAGGGCAGGTACAGGGCGTTAGATACAGAGTAAAGCTCCCTCTACACTGTCCCATCAAATACTCCCAGAGCAGGTACAGGGGGTAGATACAGAGTAAAGCTCCCTCAACATTGTCCCTTCAAACACTCCGAGGGCAGGTACAGCAAAGGGTTAGATACAGAGTAAAGTTCCCTCTACATTGTCCCATCAAACACTCCCAGGGCAGGTCCAGGGGGTTAGATACAGAGTAAAGCTCCCTCTACACTGTCCCATCAAACAGACCCAGGGCAGGTAAAGGGGGTTAGATACAGAATAAAGCTCCCTCTCCACTGTCCCAGCAAACACTCCCAGGGCAGGTACAGCACGGGTTAGATACAGAGCAAAGCTCGCTCTATACTGTCCCATCAAACACTCCCAGGACAGCTACAGCACAGGTTAGATACAGAGTAAAGCTCCCTCTACACTGTCCCATCAAACACTCCCAGGGCAGGTACAGCACGGGTTAGATACAGAGCAAAGCTCCCTCTCCACTGTCCCATCAAACACTCCCAGGGCAGGTACAGCACGGGGTTAGATACAGAGTAAAGCTCGCTCTACACTGTCCCATCAAACTCTCCCAGGACAGGTACAGGGGGTTAAATACAGAGTAAAGCTCCCTCTACACTGCCCCATCAAACTCTCCCAGGGCAGGTACAGGGGATTAGATACAGAGTAAAGCTCCCTCTACACTGTCCCATCAAACACTCCCAGGACAGGTACAGGGGGTTAGATACAGAGTAAAGCTCCCTCTACACTGTCCCATCAAACACTCCCAGGACAGGTACAGGGGGTTAGATACAGAGTGAAGCTCCGTCTACACTGTCCCATCAAATAATCCCAGGGCAGGTACAGGGGGTTAGATACAGAGTAAAGCTCCCTCTACACTGTCCCATCAAACACTCCCAGGGCAGGTACAGGGGGTTAGAGACAGAGTAAAGCTCTCTCTACACTGTCCCATCAAACACTCCCAGGGCAGGTACAGCACGGGGTTAGATACAGAGTGAAGCTCCGTCTACACTGTCCCATCAAACACTCCCAGGGCAGGTCCAGGGGGTTAGATACAGAGTAAAGCTCCCTCTACACTGTCCCATCAAACACTCCCAGGGCAGGTACAGGGGTTAGAGACAGAGTAAAGCTCCCTCTACACTGTCCCATCAAACACTCCCAGGGCAGGTACAGGGGGTTAGATACAGAGTAAAGCTCCTTCTGCACTGACCCATCAAACACTCCCAGGCCACGTACAGGGGGTTAGATACAGAGTAAAGCTCCCTCTACACTGTCCCATCAAACACTCCCAGGGCAGGTACAGGGGGTTAGATACAGAGCAAAGCTCCCTCTACACTGTCCCATCAAACACTCCCAGGGCAGGTACAGGGGGTTAGATACAGAGTAAAGCTCCCTCTACACTGTCCCATCAAACACTCCCGGGGCAGGTACAGGAGGTTAGCTAGAGAGTAAAGCTCCCTCCACACTGTCCCATCAAACACTCCCAGGGCAGGTACACGAGGTTAGATACAGAGTAAAGCTCCCTCTACACAGTCCCATCAAATACTCCCAGAGCAGGTACAGGGGGTAGATACAGAGTAAAGCTCCCTCAACATTGTCCCTTCAAACACTCCGAGGGCAGGTACAGCAAAGGGTTAGATACAGAGTAAAGTTCCCTCTACATTGTCCCATCAAACACTCCCAGGGCAGGTCCAGGGGGTTAGATACAGAGCAAAGCTCGCTCTATACTGTCCCATCAAACACTCCCAGGACAGCTACAGCACAGGTTAGATACAGAGTAAAGCTCCCTCTACACTGTCCCATCAAACACTCCCAGGGCAGGTACAGCACGGGTTAGATACAGAGCAAAGCTCCCTCTCCACTGTCCCATCAAACACTCCCAGGGCAGGTACAGCACGGGGTTAGATACAGAGTAAAGCTCGCTCTACACTGTCCCATCAAACTCTCCCAGGACAGGTACAGGGGTTTAAATACAGAGTAAAGCTCCCTCTACACTGCCCCATCAAACTCTCCCAGGGCAGGTACAGGGGATTAGATACAGAGTAAAGCTCCCTCTACACTGTCCCATCAAACACTCCCAGGACAGGTACAGGGGGTTAGATACAGAGTAAAGCTCCCTCTACACTGTCCCATCAAACACTCCCAGGACAGGTACAGGGGGTTAGATACAGAGTGAAGCTCCGTCTACACTGTCCCATCAAATAATCCCAGGGCAGGTACAGGGGGTTAGATACAGAGTAAAGCTCCCTCTACACTGTCCCATCAAACACTCCCAGGGCAGGTACAGGGGGTTAGATACAGAGTAAAGCTCCCTCTACACTGTCCCATCAAACACTCCCAGGGCAGGTACAGGGGGTTAGATACAGAGTAAAGCTCCCTCTACACTGTCCCATCAAACACTCCCAGGGCAGGTACAGGGGGTTAGATACAGAGTAAAGCTCGCTCTACACTGTCCCATCAAACACTCCCAGGGCAGGTACAGGGGGTTAGATACAGAGTAAAGCTCCCTCTACACTGTCCCATCAAACACTCCCAGGGCAGGTACAGGGGGCTAGATACAGAGTAAAGCTCCCTCTACACTGTCCCATCAAACACTCCCAGGGCAGGTACAGGGGGTTAGATACAGAGTAAAGCTCCCTCTACACAGTCCCATCAAACACACCCAGGGCAGGTACAGGCGGTTAGATACAGAGTAAAACTCCCTCTACACTATCCTATCAAGCACTACCAGGTCAGGTAGAGCACGGGGTTAGATACAGAGTAAAGCTCCCTCCACATTGTCCCTTCAAACACTCCCAGTGCAGGTACAGCACGGGTTAGATAAAGAGTAAAGCTCCCTCTACATTTTCCAATCAAACACTCCCAGGGCAGATACAGCATGGGGTTAGATACAGAGTAAAGCTCCCTCTACACTGTCCCATCAAACACTCCCAGGGCAGGTAAAGGGGGTTAGATACAGAGAAAAGCTCCCTCTACACTGTCCCATCAAACAATCCCAGGGCAGGTACAGTGGGTTAGATACAGAGTAAAGCTCCCTCTACACTGTCCCATCAAACACTCCCAGGGCAGATGCAGGGGGTTAGATACAGAGTAAAGATCCCTCTACACTGTTCCACCAAACACTCCCAGGGCAGGTACAGCACGTGGTTAGATGCAGATTAAAGCTCCCTCTACACTGTTCCACCAAACACTCCCAGGGCAGGTACAGGGGGTTAGTTACAAAGTAAAGCTCCCTCTACATTGTCCCATCAAACACTCCCAGGGCAGGTACAGGAGGTTAGATACAGAGTAAAGCTCCCTCTACACTGTCCCATCAAACACTCCCAGGGCAGGTACAGCACGGGGTTAGATACAGAGTAAAGCTCCTTCTACACTTTCCCATCAATTACTCCCAGAGCAGGTACAGCACGGGGTTAGATACAGAGTAAAGCTCCCTCTACACTGTCCCATCAAACACTCCCAGGGCAGGTACAGGGGGTTAGAAACAGAGTAAAGCTCCCTCTACACTGTCCCATCAAACACTCCCAGGGCAGGTACAGCACGGGTTAGATACAGAGTAAAGTTCCCTCCACATTGTCCCATCAAACACTCCCAGGGCAGGTCCAGGGGGTTAGATACGGAGTAAAGCTCCCTCTACACTGTCCCATCAAACAGACCCAGGGCAGGTACAGGGGGTTAGATACAGAATAAAGCTCCCTCTCCACTGTCCCAGCAAACACTCCCAGGGCAGGTACAGCACCGGTTAGATACAGAGCAAAGCTCCCTCTCCACTGTCCCAGCAAACACTCCCAGGGCAGGTACAGCACGCTGTTAGATACAGAGCAAAGCTCCCTCTCCACTGTCCCATCAAACACTCTCAGGGCAGGTACAGCACGGGGTTAGATACAGAGCAAAGCTCCCTCTCCACTGTCCCAGCAAACACTCCCAGGGCAGGTACAGCACGGGTTAGATACAGAGCAAAGCTCCCTCTCCACTGTCCCATCAAACTCTCCCAGGACAGGTACAGGGGGTTAAATACAGAGTAAAGCTCCCTCTACACTGTCCCATCAAACTCTCCCAGGGCAGGTACAGGGGATTAGATACAGAGTAAAGCTCCCTCTACACTGTCCCATCAAACACTCCCAGGACAGGTACAAGGGGTTAGATGCAGAGTAAAGCTCCCTCTACACTGTCCCATCAAACACTCCCAGGGCAGGTACAGGGGGTTAGATACAGAGTAAAGCTCCCTCTACACTGTCCCATCAAACACTCCCAGGGCAGGTACAGCACGGGGTTAGATACAGAGTAAAGCTCCCTCTACACTGTCCCATCAAACACTCCCAGGGCAGTTACAGGGAGTTAGATACAGAGTAAAGCTCCCTCTACACTGTCCCATCAAACACTCCTTGGGCAGGTACAGGGGTTAGATACAGAGTAAAGCTCCCTCTACACCTCCCCATCAAACATTCCCAGGGCAGGGACAGGGGGTTAGATACAGAGTAAAGCTCCCTCTACACATTCGCATCAAACACTCCCAGGGCAGGTCCAGGGGGTTAGATACAAAGTAAAGCTCCCTCTACACTGTCCCATCAAACACTCCAGGGCAGGTACAGGGGGTTAGATACAGAGTAAAGCTCCCTCTACACTGTCTCATCAAACACTCCCAGGGCAGGTACAGCACGGGGTTAGATACAGAGTAAAGCTCCCTCTACACTGTCCCATTAAACACTCCCAGGGCAGGTAAAGGGGGTTAGATACAGATTAAAGCTCCCTCTACACTGTCCCATCAAACACTCCCAGGGCAGATGCAGGGGGTTAGATACAGAGTAAAGCTCCCTCTACACTGTTCCACCAAACACTCCCAGGACAGGTACAGCACGGGTTAGATACAGAGCAAAGCTCCCTCTACACAGTCCCATCAAACACTCCCAGGGCAGGTACAGGCGGTTAGATACAGAGTAAAACTCCCTCTACACTATCCCATCAAGCACTACCAGGTCAGGTAGAGCACGGGGTTAGATACAGAGTATAGCTCGCTCTACACTGTCCCATCAAACACTCCCAGGGCAGGTACAGGGAGTTAGATACAGAGTAAAGCTCCCTCTACACTGTCCCATCAAACACTCCCAGGGCAGGTACAGCATGGGGTTAGATACAGAGTAAAGCTCCCTCTACACTGTCCCATCAAACACTCCCAGGGCAGGTACAGGGGGTAGATACAGAGTAAAGCTCCCTCAACATTGTCCCTTCAAACACTCCGAGGGCAGGTACAGCAAAGGGTTAGATACAGAGTAAAGTTCCCTCTACATTGTCCCATCAAACACTCCCAGGGCAGGTACAGCACGGGTTAGATACAGAGCAAATCTCCCTCTCCACTGTCCCAGCAAACACTCCCAGGGCACGTGCAGCACGGGTTAGATACAGAGCAAAGCTCCCTCTCCACTGTCCCAGCAAACACTCCCAAGGCAGGTACAGCACGGGTTAGATACAGAGCAAAGCTCCCTCTCCACTGTCCCATCAAACACTCCCAGGGCAGGTACAGCACGGGGTTAGATACAGAGTAAAGCTCCCTCTACACTGTCCCATCAAACACTCCCAGGGCAGGTACAGGGGATTAGATACAGAGTAAAGCTCCCTCTAAACTGTCCCAGCAAACACTCCTTGGGCAGGTACAGGGGGTTAGAGACAGAGTAAAGCTCCCTCCACACTGTCCCATCAAACACTCCCAGGGCAGGTACAGGGGGTTAGATACAGAGTGAAGCTCCCTCTACACTTCCCCATCAAAGATTCCCAGGGCAGGTGCAGCACTGGGTTAAATACAGAGTAAAGCTCCCTCTACACTGTCCCATCAAACACTCCCAGGGCAGGTACAACATGGGGTTAGATACAGAGTAAAGCTCCCTCTGCACTGTCCCATCAAACACTCCCAGGGCAGGTACAGGGGGTTAGATACAGAGTAAAGCTCCCTCTACACTGTCCCATCAAACACTCCCAGGGCAGGTACAGGGGGCTAGATACAGAGTAAAGCTCCCTCTACACTGTCCCATCAAACACTCCCAGGACAGGTGCAGGGGGTTAGATACAGAGTAAAGCTCCCTCGACACTGTCCCATCAAACAGACCCAGGGCAGGTACAGGGGGTTATGATACAGAGTAAATTTCCCTCTACAACGTCCCATCCAACACTCCCAGGGCAGGTACAGGGGGTTAGATACAGAGTAAAACTCCCTCTACACTGTCCCATCAAACACTCCCAGGGCAGGTACAGGGGGTTAGATACAGAGTAAAGCTCCCTCTACACTGTCCCATCAAACATTCCCAGGGCAGGTACAGGAGGTTAGATACAGAGTAAAGCTCCCTCTACACTGTCCCATCAAACACTCCCAGGGCAGGTACAGGGGGTTAGATACAGAGTAAAGCTCTCTCTACACTGTCCCATCAAATAATCCCAGGGCAGGTACAGGGGGTTAGATACAGAGTAAAGCTCCCTCTACACTGTCCCATGAAACATTCCCAGGGCAGGTACAGTGGGTTAGATACAGAGTAAAGCACCCTGTACATTGTCCCATCAAACACTCCCAGGGCAGGTACAGCACGGAGTTAGATACAGAGTAAAGCTCCCTCTACACTGTCCCATCAAACACTCCCAGGGCAGGTACAGCACGGAGTTAGATACAGAGTAAAGCTCCCTCTACATTGTCCCATCAAACACTCCCAGGGCAGGTACAGCACAGGGTTAGATACAGAAAAAGCACTCCATGCACAGTCCCTTCAAACACTCCCAGGGCAGGTACAGCACGGAGTTAGATACAGAGTAAAGCTCCATCTACACTGTCCCATCAAACACTCCCAGGGCAGGTACAGCACGGGTTTGAGACGGAGTAAAGCTCCCTCTACACTGTCCCATCAAACACTCCCAGGGCAGGTACAGCACGGGTTTGAGACAGAGTAAAGCTCCCTCTACACTGTCCCATCAAACACTCCCAGGGCAGGTACAGCACGTGGTTAGATACAGAGTAAAGCTCCCTCTACACAGTCCCATCAAACACTCCCAGGGCAGGTACAGGGGGTTAGATACAGAGTAAAGCTCCCTCTACACAGTCCCATCAAACACTCCCAGGGCAGGTGCAGCGGGTTAGATGTTGAGTAAAGCTCCCTCTACACTGTCCCATCAAACACTTCCAGGGCAGGAACAGCACGTGGTTAAATACAGAGTAAAGCTCCCTCTACACTGTTCCACCAAACACTCCCAGTGCAGGTACAGGGGGTTAGCTAGAGAGTAAAGCTCCCTCTACACTGTCCCATCAAACACTCCCAGGGCAGATACAGCACGGGTTTGAGACAGAGTAAAGCTCCCTCTACACTGTCCCATCAAACACTCCCAGGGCAGGGACAGCACGGGGTTAGATACAGAGTAAAACTCACTCTACACTGTCCCATCAAACACTCCCAGGGCAGGTGCAGCGGGTTAGATGTAGAGTAAAGCTCCCTCTGCACTGTCCCATCAAACACTCCCAGGGCAGGTACAGGAGGTTAGATACAGAGTAAAGCTCCCTCTACACTGTTCCACCAAACACTCCCAGAGCAGGTACAGGGGGTTAGATACAGAGTAAAGCTCCCTCTACACTGTCCCATCAAACACTCCCAGAGCAGGTACAGGGGGTTAGATACAGAGTAAAGCTCCCTCTGCACTGTCCCATCAAACACTCCCAGGGCAGGTACAGGGGGTTAGATACAGAGTAAAGCTCCCTCCACACTGTCCCATCAAACACTCCCGGGGCAGGTACAGGAGGTTAGCTAGAGAGTAAAGCTCCCTCCACACTGTCCCATCAAACACTCCCAGGGCAGGTACACGAGGTTAGATACAGAGTAAAGCTCCCTCTACACTGTCCCATCAAATACTCCCAGGGCAGGTACAGGGCGTTAGATACAGAGTAAAGCTCCCTCTACACTGTCCCATCAAATACTCCCAGAGCAGGTACAGGGGGTAGATACAGAGTAAAGCTCCCTCAACATTGTCCCTTCAAACACTCCGAGGGCAGGTACAGCAAAGGGTTAGATACAGAGTAAAGTTCCCTCTACATTGTCCCATCAAACACTCCCAGGGCAGGTCCAGGGGGTTAGATACAGAGTAAAGCTCCCTCTACACTGTCCCATCAAACAGACCCAGGGCAGGTAAAGGGGGTTAGATACAGAATAAAGCTCCCTCTCCACTGTCCCAGCAAACACTCCCAGGGCAGGTACAGCACGGGTTAGATACAGAGCAAAGCTCGCTCTATACTGTCCCATCAAACACTCCCAGGACAGCTACAGCACAGGTTAGATACAGAGTAAAGCTCCCTCTACACTGTCCCATCAAACACTCCCAGGGCAGGTACAGCACGGGTTAGATACAGAGCAAAGCTCCCTCTCCACTGTCCCATCAAACACTCCCAGGGCAGGTACAGCACGGGGTTAGATACAGAGTAAAGCTCGCTCTACACTGTCCCATCAAACTCTCCCAGGACAGGTACAGGGGGTTAAATACAGAGTAAAGCTCCCTCTACACTGCCCCATCAAACTCTCCCAGGGCAGGTACAGGGGATTAGATACAGAGTAAAGCTCCCTCTACACTGTCCCATCAAACACTCCCAGGACAGGTACAGGGGGTTAGATACAGAGTAAAGCTCCCTCTACACTGTCCCATCAAACACTCCCAGGACAGGTACAGGGGGTTAGATACAGAGTGAAGCTCCGTCTACACTGTCCCATCAAATAATCCCAGGGCAGGTACAGGGGGTTAGATACAGAGTAAAGCTCCCTCTACACTGTCCCATCAAACACTCCCAGGGCAGGTACAGGGGGTTAGATACAGAGTAAAGCTCTCTCTACACTGTCCCATCAAACACTCCCAGGGCAGGTACAGCACGGGGTTAGATACAGAGTGAAGCTCCGTCTACACTGTCCCATCAAACACTCCCAGGGCAGGTCCAGGGGGTTAGATACAGAGTAAAGCTCCCTCTACACTGTCCCATCAAACACTCCCAGGGCAGGTACAGGGGTTAGAGACAGAGTAAAGCTCCCTCTACACTGTCCCATCAAACACTCCCAGGGCAGGTACAGGGGGTTAGATACAGAGTAAAGCTCCTTCTGCACTGACCCATCAAACACTCCCAGGCCACGTACAGGGGGTTAGATACAGAGTAAAGCTCCCTCTACACTGTCCCATCAAACACTCCCAGGGCAGGTACAGGGGGTTAGATACAGAGCAAAGCTCCCTCTACACTGTCCCATCAAACACTCCCAGGGCAGGTACAGGGGGTTAGATACAGAGTAAAGCTCCCTCTACACTGTCCCATCAAACACTCCCGGGGCAGGTACAGGAGGTTAGCTAGAGAGTAAAGCTCCCTCCACACTGTCCCATCAAACACTCCCAGGGCAGGTACACGAGGTTAGATACAGAGTAAAGCTCCCTCTACACAGTCCCATCAAATACTCCCAGAGCAGGTACAGGGGGTAGATACAGAGTAAAGCTCCCTCAACATTGTCCCTTCAAACACTCCGAGGGCAGGTACAGCAAAGGGTTAGATACAGAGTAAAGTTCCCTCTACATTGTCCCATCAAACACTCCCAGGGCAGGTCCAGGGGGTTAGATACAGAGCAAAGCTCGCTCTATACTGTCCCATCAAACACTCCCAGGACAGCTACAGCACAGGTTAGATACAGAGTAAAGCTCCCTCTACACTGTCCCATCAAACACTCCCAGGGCAGGTACAGCACGGGTTAGATACAGAGCAAAGCTCCCTCTCCACTGTCCCATCAAACACTCCCAGGGCAGGTACAGCACGGGGTTAGATACAGAGTAAAGCTCGCTCTACACTGTCCCATCAAACTCTCCCAGGACAGGTACAGGGGGTTAAATACAGAGTAAAGCTCCCTCTACACTGCCCCATCAAACTCTCCCAGGGCAGGTACAGGGGATTAGATACAGAGTAAAGCTCCCTCTACACTGTCCCATCAAACACTCCCAGGACAGGTACAGGGGGTTAGATACAGAGTAAAGCTCCCTCTACACTGTCCCATCAAACACTCCCAGGACAGGTACAGGGGGTTAGATACAGAGTGAAGCTCCGTCTACACTGTCCCATCAAATAATCCCAGGGCAGGTACAGGGGGTTAGATACAGAGTAAAGCTCCCTCTACACTGTCCCATCAAACACTACCAGGGCAGGTACAGGGGGTTAGATACAGAGTAAAGCTCCCTCTACACTGTCCCATCAAACACTCCCAGGGCAGGTACAGGGGGTTAGATACAGAGTAAAGCTCCCTCTACACTGTCCCATCAAACACTCCCAGGGCAGGTACAGGGGGTTAGATACAGAGTAAAGCTCGCTCTACACTGTCCCATCAAACACTCCCAGGGCAGGTACAGGGGGTTAGATACAGAGTAAAGCTCCCTCTACACTGTCCCATCAAACACTCCCAGGGCAGGTACAGGGGGCTAGATACAGAGTAAAGCTCCCTCTACACTGTCCCATCAAACACTCCCAGGGCAGGTACAGGGGGTTAGATACAGAGTAAAGCTCCCTCTACACAGTCCCATCAAACACACCCAGGGCAGGTACAGGCGGTTAGATACAGAGTAAAACTCCCTCTACACTATCCTATCAAGCACTACCAGGTCAGGTTGAGCACGGGGTTAGATACAGAGTAAAGCTCCCTCCACATTGTCCCTTCAAACACTCCCAGTGCAGGTACAGCACGGGTTAGATAAAGAGTAAAGCTCCCTCTACATTTTCCAATCAAACACTCCCAGGGCAGATACAGCATGGGGTTAGATACAGAGTAAAGCTCCCTCTACACTGTCCCATCAAACACTCCCAGGGCAGGTAAAGGGGGTTAGATACAGAGAAAAGCTCCCTCTACACTGTCCCATCAAACAATCCCAGGGCAGGTACAGTGGGTTAGATACAGAGTAAAGCTCCCTCTACACTGTCCCATCAAACACTCCCAGGGCAGATGCAGGGGGTTAGATACAGAGTAAAGATCCCTCTACACTGTTCCACCAAACACTCCCAGGGCAGGTACAGCACGTGGTTAGATGCAGATTAAAGCTCCCTCTACACTGTTCCACCAAACACTCCCAGGGCAGGTACAGGGGGTTAGTTACAAAGTAAAGCTCCCTCTACATTGTCCCATCAAACACTCCCAGGGCAGGTACAGGAGGTTAGATACAGAGTAAAGCTCCCTCTACACTGTCCCATCAAACACTCCCAGGGCAGGTACAGCACGGGGTTAGATACAGAGTAAAGCTCCTTCTACACTTTCCCATCAATTACTCCCAGAGCAGGTACAGGGGGTTAGATACAGAGTAAAGCTCCCTCTACACTGTCCCATCAAACTCTCCTAGGGCAGTTACAGAGGGTTAGATACAGAGTAAAGCTCCCTCTACACACTCCCATCAAATAATCCCAGGGTAGGTACAGGGGGTTAGATACAGAGCAAAGCTCCCTCTACACTGTCCCATCAAACACTCCCAGGGTAGGTACAGGGGGTTAGATACAGAGTAAAGCTTACTCTACACTGTCCCATCAAACACTCCCAGGGCAGTTACAGGGGGTTAGATATTGAGTAAAGCTCCCTCTACACTGTCCCATCAAACACTCCCAGGGAAGGTACAGCACGGGGTTAGATACAGAGTAAAGCTCTCTCTACACTGTCCCATCAAAAACTCCCAAGGCAGGTACAGCACGGGTGAGATACAGAGTAAAGCTCCCTCTACACTGTCCCCATCAAACACTCCCAGGGCAGGTACAGGAGGTTAGATACAGAGTAAAGCTCCCTCTACACTGTCCCATCAAACACTCCCAGGGCAGGTACAGGAGGTTAGATACAGAGTAAAGCTCCCTCTACACAGTCCCATCAAACACCCCCAGGGCAGGTACAGGCGGTTAGATACAGAGTAAAACTTCCTCTACACTATCCCATCAAGCACTACCAGGTCAGGTAGAGCACGGGGTTAGATACAGAGTATAGCTCGCTCTGCACTGTCCCATCAAACACTCCCAGGGCAGATACAGCATGGGGTTAGATACAGAGTAAAGCTCCCTCTACACTGTCCCATCAAACACTCCCAGGGCAGGTACAGCACGGGTTAGATAAAGAGTAAAGCTCCCTCTACATTGTCCAATCAAACACTCCCAGGGCAGGTACAGGGGGTGAGATACAGAGTAAAGCTCCCTCTACACTGTCCCATCAAACACTCCCAGGGCAGGTACAGGGGGTAGATACAGAGTAAAGCTCCCTCAACATTGTCCCTTCAAACACTCCGAGGGCAGGTACAGCAAAGGGTTAGATACAGAGTAAAGCTCCCTCTACACTGTCCCATCAAAAAATCCTCGGGCAGGTACAGGGGGTTAGATAAAGAGTAAAGCTCCCTCTACACTGTCCCATCAAACACTCCCAGGGCAGGTACAGGGGGTTAGATACAGAGTAAAGCTCCCTCTACACTGTCCCATCAAACACTCCCAGGGCAGGTACAGGGGGTTAGATACAGAGTAAAGTTCCCTCTACATTGTCCCATCAAACACTCCCAGGGCAGGTACAGGGGGTTAGATACAGAGTAAAGCTCCCTCTACACTGTCCCATCAAACAGACCCAGGGCAGGTACAGGGGGTTAGATACAGAGTACAACTCCCTCGACACTGTCCCATCAAACACTCCCAGCAGGTTCAGCACGAGGTTAGATACAGTTTAAAGCTCCCTCTACACTGTCCCATCAAACACTCCCAGGGCAGGTACAGCACAGGGTTAGATACAGAAAAAGCTCCCTCTACACAGTCCCTTCAAACACTCCCAGGGCAGGTACAGCACGGAGTTAGATACAGAGTAAAGCTCCCTCTACACTGTCCCATCAAACACTCCTAGGGCAGGTACAGCACGGGTTTGAGACAGAGTAAAGCTCCCTCTACACTGTCCCATCAAACACTCCCAGGGCAGGTACAGCACGTGGTTCGATACAGAGTAAAGCTCCCTCTACACTGTTCCACCAAACACTCCCAGGGCAGGTACAGCACGTGGTTAGATGCAGAATAAAGCTCCCTCTACACTGTTCCACCAAACACTCCCAGGGCAGGTACAGGGGGTTAGATACAGAGTAAAGCTCCCTCTACACTGTCCCATTAAACACTCCCAGGGCAGGTACAGGGGGATAGATACAGAGTAAACTCCCTCTACACTGTCCCATCAAACATTCCCAGGGCAGGTACAGGAGGTTAGATACAGAGTAAAGCTCCCTCTACACTGTCCCATTAAACACTCCCAGGGCAGGTACAGGGGGATAGATACAGAGTAAACTCCCTCTACACTGTCCCATCAAACATTCCCAGGGCAGGTACAGGGGGTTAGATACAGAGTAAAGCTTCCTCTACACTGTCCCATCAAACACTCCCAGGGCAGGTACAGGGGGGTTAGATACAGAGTAAAGCTTCCTCTACACTGTCCCATCAAACACTCCCAGGGCAGGTACAGGGGGTTAGATACAGAGTAAAGCTCCCTCTACACTGTCCCATCAAACACTCCCAGGGAAGGTACAGCACGGGGTTAGATACAGAGTAAAGCTCCCTCTACACTGTCCCATCAAAAACTCCCAAGGCAGGTACAGCACGGGGTTAGATACAGAGTAAAGCTCCCTCGACACTGTCCCCTCAAACACTCCCAGGACAGGTACAGCACGGGTTAGATACAGAGCAAAGCTCCCTCTACACAGTCCCATCAAACACTCCCAGGGCAGGTACAGGCGGTTAGATACAGAGTAAAACTCCCTCTACACTATCCCATCAAGCACTACCAGGTCAGGTAGAGCACGGGGTTAGATACAGAGTATAGCTCGCTCTACACTGTCCCATCAAACACTCCCAGGGCAGGTACAGGGAGTTAGATACAGAGTAAAGCTCCCTCTACACTGTCCCATCAAACACTCCCAGGGCAGGTACAGCATGGGGTTAGATACAGAGTAAAGCTCCCTCTACACTGTCCCATCAAACACTCCCAGGGCAGGTACAGGGGGTAGATACAGAGTAAAGCTCCCTCAACATTGTCCCTTCAAACACTCCGAGGGCAGGTACAGCAAAGGGTTAGATACAGAGTAAAGTTCCCTCTACATTGTCCCATCAAACACTCCCAGGGCAGGTACAGCACGGGTTAGATACAGAGCAAAGCTCCCTCTCCACTGTCCCAGCAAACACTCCCAGGGCACGTGCAGCACGGGTTAGATACAGAGCAAAGCTCCCTCTCCACTGTCCCAGCAAACACTCCCAGGGCAGGTACAGCACGGGTTAGATACAGAGCAAAGCTCCCTCTCCACTGTCCCATCAAACACTCCCAGGGCAGGTACAGCACGGGGTTAGATACAGAGTAAAGCTCCCTCTACACTGTCCCATCAAACACTCCCAGGGCAGGTACAGGGGATTAGATACAGAGTAAAGCTCCCTCTAAACTGTCCCAGCAAACACTCCTTGGGCAGGTACAGGGGGTTAGAGACAGAGTAAAGCTCCCTCCACACTGTCCCATCAAACACTCCCAGGGCAGGTACAGGGGGTTAGATACAGAGTGAAGCTCCCTCTACACTTCCCCATCAAAGATTCCCAGGGCAGGGACAGGGGGTTAGAGACAGAGTAAAGCTCCCTCTGCACATTCCCATCAAACACTCCCAGGGCAGGTCCAGGGGGTTAGATACAGAGTAAAGCTCCCTCTACACTGTCCCATCAAACACTCCCAGGGCAGGTACAGGGGGTTAGATACAGAGTAAAGCTCCCTCTACACTGTCTCATCAAACACTCCCAGGGCAGGTACAGCACTGGGTTAGATACAGAGTAAAGCTCCCTCTAAACTGTCCCATCAAACATTCCCAGGGCAGGTGCAGCACTGGGTTAAATACAGAGTAAAGCTCCCTCTACACTGTCCCATCAAACACTCCCAGGGCAGGTACAACATGGGGTTAGATACAGAGTAAAGCTCCCTCTGCACTGTCCCATCAAACACTCCCAGGGCAGGTACAGGGGGTTAGATACAGAGTAAAGCTCCCTCTACACTGTCCCATCAAACACTCCCAGGGCAGGTACAGGGGGCTAGATACAGAGTAAAGCTCCCTCTACACTGTCCCATCAAACACTCCCAGGACAGGTGCAGGGGGTTAGATACAGAGTAAAGCTCCCTCTACACTGTCCCATCAAACACTCCCAGGACAGGTACAGGGGGTTAGATACAGAGTGAAGCTCCGTCTACACTGTCCCATCAAATAATCCCAGGGCAGGTACAGGGGGTTAGATACAGAGTAAAGCTCCCTCTACACTGTCCCATCAAACACTCCCAGGGCAGGTACAGGGGGTTAGATACAGAGTAAAGCTCTCTCTACACTGTCCCATCAAACACTCCCAAGGCAGGTACAGGGGGTTAGATACAGAGTGAAGCTCCGTCTACACTGTCCCATCAAATACTCCCAGGGCAGGTACAGAGGGTTAGATACAGAGTAAAGCTCCCTCTACACTGTCCCATCAAATACTCCCAGGGCTGGTACAGGGGGTTAGATACAGAGGAAAGCTCCCTCTATATTGTCCCATGAAACATTCCCAGGGCAGGTACAGCACGGAGTTAGATACAGAGTAAAGCACCCTCTACATTGTCCCATCAAACACTCCCAGGGCAGGTACAGCACGTGGTTAGATACAGAGTAAAGCTCCCTCTACATTGTCCCATCAAACACTCCCAGGGCAGGTACAGCACAGGGTTAGATACAGAAAAAGCACTCTATGCACAGTCCCTTCAAACACTCCCAGGGCAGGTACAGCACGGAGTTAGATACAGAGTAAAGCTCCATCTACACTGTCCCATCAAACACTCCCAGGGCAGGTACAGCACGGGTTTGAGACAGAGTAAAGCTCCCTCTACACTGTCCCATCAAACACTCCCAGGGCAGGTACAGCACGGGTTTGAGACAGAGCAAAGCTCCCTCTCCACTGTCCCAGCAAACACTCCCAGGGCAGGTACAGCACGGGTTAGATACAGAGCAAAGCTCCCTCTCCACTGTCCCATCAAACACTCCCAGGGCAGGTACAGCACGGGGTTAGATACAGAGTAAAGCTCCCTCTACACTGTCCCATCAAACACTCCCAGGGCAGGTACAGGGGATTAGATACAGAGTAAAGCTCCCTCTAAACTGTCCCAGCAAACACTCCTTGGGCAGGTACAGGGGGTTAGAGACAGAGTAAAGCTCCCTCCACACTGTCCCATCAAACACTCCCAGGGCAGGTACAGGGGGTTAGATACAGAGTGAAGCTCCCTCTACACTTCCCCATCAAAGATTCCCAGGGCAGGGACAGGGGGTTAGAGACAGAGTAAAGCTCCCTCTGCACATTCCCATCAAACACTCCCAGGGCAGGTCCAGGGGGTTAGATACAGAGTAAAGCTCCCTCTACACTGTCCCATCAAACACTCCCAGGGCAGGTACAGGGGGTTAGATACAGAGTAAAGCTCCCTCTACACTGTCTCATCAAACACTCCCAGGGCAGGTACAGCACTGGGTTAGATACAGAGTAAAGCTCCCTCTAAACTGTCCCATCAAACATTCCCAGGGCAGGTGCAGCACTGGGTTAAATACAGAGTAAAGCTCCCTCTACACTGTCCCATCAAACACTCCCAGGGCAGGTACAACATGGGGTTAGATACAGAGTAAAGCTCCCTCTGCACTGTCCCATCAAACACTCCCAGGGCAGGTACATGGGGTTAGATACAGAGTAAAGCTCCCTCTACACTGTCCCATCAAACACTCCCAGGGCAGGTACAGGGGGTTAGATACAGAGTAAAGCTCTCTCTACACTGTCCCATCAAACACTCCCAAGGCAGGTACAGGGGGTTAGATACAGAGTGAAGCTCCGTCTACACTGTCCCATCAAACACTCCCAGGGCAGGTACAGAGGGTTAGATACAGAGTAAAGCTCCCTCTACACTGTCCCATCAAATACTCCCAGGGCTGGTACAGGGGGTTAGATACAGAGGAAAGCTCCCTCTATACTGTCCCATGAAACACTCCCAGGGCAGGTACAGTGGGTTAGATACAGAGTAAAGCACCCTCTACATTGTCCCATCAAACACTCCCAGGGCAGGTACAGCACAGAGTTAGATACAGAGTAAAGCTCCCTCTACACTGTCCCATCAAACACTCCCAGGGCAGGTACAGCACGTGGTTAGATACAGAGTAAAGCTCCCTCTACATTGTCCCATCAAACACTCCCAGGGCAGGTACAGCACAGGGTTAGATACAGAAAAAGCACTCTATGCACAGTCCCTTCAAACACTCCCAGGGCAGGTACAGCACGGAGTTAGATACAGAGTAAAGCTCCATCTACACTGTCCCATCAAACACTCCCAGGGCAGGTACAGCACGGGTTTGAGACAGAGTAAAGCTCCCTCTACACTGTCCCATCAAACACTCCCAGGGCAGGTACAGCACGGGTTTGAGACAGAGTAAAGCTCCCTCTACATTGTCCCATCAAACACTCCCAGGGCAGGTACAGCACGGGTTTGAGACAGAGTAAAGCACCCTCTACATTGTCCCATCAAACACTCCCAGGGCAGGTACAGCACAGAGTTAGATACAGAGTAAATCTCCCTCTACACTGTCCCATCAAACACTCCCAGGGCAGGTACAGCACGTGGTTAGATACAGAGTAAAGCTCCCTCTACACAGTCCCATCAAACACTCCCAGGGCAGGTACAGGGGGTTAGATACAGAGTAAAGCTCCCTCTACACAGTCCCATCAAACACTCCCAGGGCAGGTACAGGGGGTTAGAAACAGAGTAAAGCTCCCTCTACACTGTCCCATCAAACACTCCCAGGGCAGGTGCAGCGGGTTAGATGTTGAGTAAAGCTCCCTCTACACTGTCCCATCAAACACTCCCAGGGCAGATACAGCACGGGTTTGAGACAGAGTAAAGCTCCCTCTACACTGTCCCATCAAACACTCCCAGGGCAGGTACAGCACGGGGTTAGATACAGAGTAAAACTCACTCTACACTGTCCCATCAAACACTCCCAGGGCAGGTGCAGCGGGTTAGATGCAGAGTAAAGCTCCCTCTGCACTGTCCCATCAAACACTCCCAGGGCAGGTACAGGAGGTTAGATACAGAGTAAAGCTCCCTCTACACTGTTCCACCAAACACTCCCAGAGCAGGTACAGGGGGTTAGATACAGAGTAAAGCTCCCTCCACACTGTCCCATCAAACACTCCCGGGGCAGGTACAGGAGGTTAGCTCGAGAGTAAAGCTCCCTCCACACTGTCCCATCAAACACTCCCAGGGCAGGTACACGAGGTTAGATACAGAGTAAAGCTCCCTCTACACTGTCCCATCAAATACTCCCAGGGCAGGTACAGGGGGTTAGATACAGAGTAAAGCTCCCTCTACACTGTCCCATCAAATACTCCCAGAGCAGGTACAGGGGGTAGATACAGAATAAAGCTCCCTCAACATTGTCCGTTCAAACACTCCGAGGGCAGGTACAGCAAAGGGTTAGATACAGAGTAAAGTTCCCTCTACATTGTCCCATCAAACACTCCCAGGGCAGGTCCAGGGGGTTAGATACAGAGTAAAGCTCCCTCTACACTGTCCCATCAAACACTCCCAGGGCAGGCACAGGGGGTTAGATACAGAGTAAAGGTCCCTCTACACTGTCCCATCAAACACTCCCAGGGCAGGTACAGGGGGTTAGATACAGAGTAAAGCTCCCTCTACACTGTCCCATCAAACAGACCCAGGGCAGGTAAAGGGGGTTAGATACAGAATAAAGCTCCCTCTCCACTGTCCCAGCAAACACTCCCAGGGCAGGTACAGCACGGGTTAGATACAGAGCAAAGCTCGCTCTATACTGTCCCATCAAACACTCCCAGGACAGCTACAGCACAGGTTAGATACAGAGTAAAGCTCCCTCTACACTGTCCCATCAAACACTCCCAGGGCAGGTACAGCACGGGTTAGATACAGAGCAAAGCTCCCTCTCCACTGTCCCATCAAACACTCCCAGGGCAGGTACAGCACGGGGTTAGATACAGAGTAAAGCTCGCTCTACACTGTCCCATCAAACTCTCCCAGGACAGGTACAGGGGGTTAAATACAGAGTAAAGCTCCCTCTACACTGCCCCATCAAACTCTCCCAGGGCAGGTACAGGGGATTAGATACAGAGTAAAGCTCCCTCTACACTGTCCCATCAAACACTCCCAGGACAGGTACAGGGGGTTAGATACAGAGTGAAGCTCCGTCTACACTGTCCCATCAAATAATCCCAGGGCAGGTACAGGGGGTTAGATACAGCGTAAAGCTCCCTCTACACTGTCCCATCAAACACTCCCAGGGCAGGTACAGGGGGTTAGATACAGAGTAAAGCTCTCTCTACACTGTCCCATCAAACACTCCCAGGGCAGGTACAGCACGGGTTTGAGACAGAGTAAAGCACCCTCTACATTGTCCCATCAAACACTCCCAGGGCAGGTACAGCACAGAGTTAGATACAGAGTAAATCTCCCTCTACACTGTCCCATCAAACACTCCCAGGGCAGGTACAGCACGTGGTTAGATACAGAGTAAAGCTCCCTCTACACAGTCCCATCAAACACTCCCAGGGCAGGTACAGGGGGTTAGATACAGAGTAAAGCTCCCTCTACACAGTCCCATCAAACACTCCCAGGGCAGGTGCAGCGGGTTAGATGTTGAGTAAAGCTCCCTCTACACTGTCCCATCAAACACTTCCAGGGCAGGAACAGCACGTGGTTAGATACAGAGTAAAGCTCCCTCTACACTGTTCCACCAAACACTCCCAGTGCAGGTACAGGGGGTTAGCTAGAGAGTAAAGCTCCCTCTACACTGTCCCATCAAACACTCCCAGGGCAGATACAGCACGGGTTTGAGACAGAGTAAAGCTCCCTCTACACTGTCCCATCAAACACTCCCAGGGCAGGTACAGCACGGGGTTAGATACAGAGTAAAACTCACTCTACACTGTCCCATCAAACACTCCCAGGGCAGGTGCAGCGGGTTAGATGTAGAGTAAAGCTCCCTCTGCACTGTCCCATCAAACACTCCCAGGGCAGGTACAGGAGGTTAGATACAGAGTAAAGCTCCCTCTACACTGTACCACCAAACACTCCCAGAGCAGGTACAGGGGGTTAGATACAGAGTAAAGCTCCCTCCACACTGTCCCATCAAACACTCCCGGGGCAGGTACAGGAGGATAGCTAGAGAGTAAAGCTCCCTCCACACTGTCCCATCAAACACTCCCAGGGCAGGTACACGAGGTTAGATACAGAGTAAAGCTCCCTCTACACTGTCCCATCAAATACTCCCAGGGCAGGTACAGGGGGTTAGATACAGAGTAAAGCTCCCTCTACACTGTCCCATCAAATACTCCCAGAGCAGGTACAGGGGGTAGATACAGAGTAAAGCTCCCTCAACATTGTCCGTTCAAACACTCCGAGGGCAGGTACAGCAAAGGGTTAGATACAGAGTAAAGTTCCCTCTACATTGTCCCATCAAACACTCCCAGGGCAGGTCCAGGGGGTTAGATACAGAGTAAAGCTCCCTCTACACTGTCCCATCAAACACTCCCAGGGCAGGCACAGGGGGTTAGATACAGAGTAAAGGTCCCTCTACACTGTCCCATCAAACACTCCCAGGGCAGGTACAGGGGGTTAGATACAGAGTAAAGCTCCCTCTACACTGTCCCATCAAACAGACCCAGGGCAGGTAAAGGGGGTTAGATACAGAATAAAGCTCCCTCTCCACTGTCCCAGCAAACACTCCCAGGGCAGGTACAGCACGGGTTAGATACAGAGCAAAGCTCGCTCTACACTGTCCCATCAAACACTCCCAGGGCAGGTACAGCACGGGTTAGATACAGAGTAAAGCTCCCTCTACACTGTCCCATCAAACACTCCCAGGGCAGGTACAGCACGGGTTAGATACAGAGCAAAGCTCCCTCTCCACTGTCCCATCAAACACTCCCAGGGCAGGTACAGGGGGTTAGATACAGAGTAAAGCTCCCTCTACACTGTCCCATCAAACACTCCCAGGACAGGTACAGGGGGTTAGATACAGAGTGAAGCTCCGTC